>NC_090735.1:96414000-96516500 GCF_036898095.1 Palaemon carinicauda | reverse complement strand
TATTTTACAACAGCAAAATCTATGTGCAAAATCTGTAACTTTAAATGACACTTTGTAAAATGTTATAAGCATTATTAAGCATCGTCAATTCCGAAGCAGGCTGATGATGGACGACGAAGTAATTAGTGTAGATTTGCCATATCACTCAAAAGTACGCTGGTTGTCGCAAAGGAAAGTATTGGTCAAAATTTTTTCTTCACGAAGGCAAATTATTGACTTTTTCAAAGAAAACAACAAGTATTGTTATTTATCAGATCCAAGTTTTTACAGAGATGTGATGTGATGTCAAAATAAATTGAGTTAAACAATTCACTGCAAGGCAAAAATAAATGTATATGACATGTAGCAAAAAATTCAGGCATTTAGAAAGAAACTGTTGCATTTCAAGTCCCTTTTGGCTCAATCCAAACTTTCAGAAGAACACTTTCCCCAGCTTACGAGAGTAATGAGTGGAACTGAGGATATCTATGGACATTTTAAAGAATATGGGTCTATTTTAGACACATTGATAAAAGAATACAATAGAAGATTCAATGATTTTGAAAAGCATAGCATCACACTGAAACGTGCTTTTCAATCTCACATAGTTGATGTTTCAGAGGCTCCTGAAGAGTTACAAATGGAGCTTATTGAAATGTCTGAGGATAATATCCTGAAGTCTCGTTTTGACAAGAGAGAAAACCCCGTGGAAATTAGGGAAACGCTATTGAATATCCTCGTCTTCGTGAACATGCACGACGATTGATTTCCTGTTTTTCTTCAACATACTGTTGTGAACCCACATTTTCGTACTTGGCGCAAATCAAGAATTCACTGAGAACTCAGTTGACAGACGAGCATTTGGAGGACCACTTGAGACTAAGAAATACTATGCTAGAGCCAGATATCAAAATGATTCCTCAAAAGAAGCAAACCCAAAGAAATCATTAATATGTGTATAAAAATGTACATGCTTGCTAACTGTTTATTGAATATTTGAAAAATTTTACATCCTCGATGCCTATATGATATCATTTTATAATATTATTCCTTTACTTGTTCATTGAATACAAAAAACCTTCTTTCTTAATTGAAATAATTTCCTTATTACTTTGAAAACTTCTTACATAAATGAAATATTTGAAAATTCTATGTTTTCGATATTATTCATTTACATATTACTTGTATAAAAAGTACAGACTTAAAAAAAGATATTTGAAAATATTATACTTTCGTTTTCTATAAACCTATCTTTTTCATTAGATTACTAATAAATTACTGAAGCGATAAAATAACTTTACAAAATTTCTATGCGGCCTTTATGAGGGATGATGAATTGTAAGATGGCCTTCATGCACAAAAAGGTTCCCCACCCTTGCGGCCTAGGGGATGTAACTGCATCTGAGAATCCTCCTTTTCTCTTCAGGGAAGAAGCCAAGGTTCCTCGCAGTAGGTCTGCTGGTGCTGTTGGATGGGAGGTCTCTGAAAAGCAAGATGACATGGCAGGCCCGAAGGCGTGCATCCACTGCTCTGACCAAGGCACTGAACCAAGGCTGCTTGCTGAACGATGCGCTGTCAGAAAGATCCTCTGAAGGGAAAGGGACAAAAGATTCCTTGCAAAGAATCTCTAACGATGTTTGCGGTGGTGGGTCCACCTTCGAAGATGGAATCTTCGGGATCCTGAACCCTCCTGTGGAGCCTCCTTTCCCTTTCCCCGCTGGTCGCGCTGTAATGCATTTGCAGGGAGGGGAAAGTAGCGACGGTGACTTGTTATAATCTATACTGTGAAGTTCCTTTTGCCTGCAAGATCGTTTTGAAGCTGGGGGAACCTGCCCTAGGACTTGGCGCAAGTGCGCCAGAGAGCGCTGGTGTGTTGGCGAGCCGTAGAGTGCTTGCATGCAGGAGTGATGGCACGCAGTAAGGCGCTTAGGAGAGCCCTGACGTGCAGGAAAACCTTGCTGTGAATGAAGGCGCTGACATGTAGGAGAGTGCAGCTGCGCAGGGAAGCTGCGCTGACGCATAGGAGAACCCAGCTGCGCAGGGGAACGCTGTTACGCTGGCGAGCTGGTAGATGCTGAAAAATCTCTGGAAAAGCGAGAATGCACTGGAGAGAGCAGGCGAACGGGAGATCACTGGGGCATTGGAAGGCGCTGAAGACCAGGCAAACACTGATGCACCGAAGAGTGCTGAGGCACTGGAGAGCGCTGACACACTGGAGAGCGCTAACACACTGGAGAGCGATGAAGCTCTGGAAAGTATTGGAGTGCTGGAGGGTGCTCACGAGATGCTGGTGAGGGCTGGTGCACTGAAGGGTGCTGGAGTACTGGAGAGCGTTAGCGCAGCCAAACGCTTTAGAATTGCATATGAGCAGGCAGACGAGGAACAGGAGACTGGAACGGAGAAGGTAGGTCAGCAGGTCAGTGTGTAGGAAGGTCTGGAATAGGGATGTGCCCTTTGGAAGGGCGAACATCCTCTGACAGGGATTGTGAACAATCCACAGAAGAGTCCAGGGCTAAAGTTCGAGGACTAGCAGCAGCATGGTCGGGAGATGGTCCGGGAATAGGCCAAGGGGCTGGAAGACAACTTAAGCGGAGGCTCTTCCGTGGGAGGCAACTAAGAAAACAAGGCTGAAGAAGCGAAGAGACGTCCTTTTACCAAGCGCAGGGCGATCTCTGCAAGATCAAAGACGCCCTCTAGGGACCAGGGGATCAGCAAGCCGACCTTTAGAAGCTGCAATCCTCCGCAGAGGAGTCTCTATGAGTGAACTCACCCGAGGAGGAGAAACACTTGCAGGAGAGACAGACGAAGGACTCCTGGAGATTCTGAAGGTGCAGGGGTATCGGCAGCGGCCACAGAAGATGCCTCAGACAATCCAACATCGACGCACGATAGAGGATCCAACTCCGAAGTCGACGAAAGCTGCACACTAGCACCATGAATGATGAATTTTGCAGCAAGGAGTCCTCTGAAGGTGGACCTAGAAGCCCCAAGGATGACCACACCTGTGAAAAGGGAGACAGAGACAAGGCCTCACCTGGGGGAGATGTGGGGCCGCTTCACTAAGGGAAGCAGCATCATCTCTCGAGGACCGGGGTTAACCATAAATTAAAGGGTCTACGCTCCTACTCGTCGGTCTCTCAGATAAGACCGAACGAGCAGGAGCTTTGGAGGAAGGTCGGGAAGCGGAAGAAGAGGTCTTGGGATTTTCCTCTTCAAAGAAACCTTCGAAGGAAAAATATCCCGCTTTGACTTCTTCCGCCGTCGCCCAAACCTTTCCCAATGGGAAGCAGACCACTCCCAACACTCACTACACCAGTTATCACTATCACACCGTTGACCTCTGCAGAGGGACAAAGGGTGTGGCAATCGGTGTCCATGGCTGACATGAAGGTTCTGCAGGGCAGGCCTTCATGTCTAAGGCAAGTGTGCATGGTTGGCAGAAGTCAACACACACTAATCAAAGAGAATGCACAAACAAATGCAATTAACGGCAGTCGAAAATTGGGGAGGATGAAGAACGGCAACGACTGTTCACCATCTGAGCAAAAAGCAAAGTGAGCCAAATCACAGGTGTGTGAGCGGGAGCGGTAGCAAGCTATCCCCTACCGCCCCGTAACTAGCGGAATGGATAGTTAACCCTAGCTAAAATTTTAATGGATCGTCCTTTAAGCTTCGCTAAAAGTAATAATTCCTAATAGATAGCGTATGTTTGTATTCCAGTTACAGAACAAATACAAACTGCATAAAAATAATTTGTGATTTTTTCTTACACCAATACTGTATAAGTCATCATCCTGTAATAGGAGTCTTATCCTTAGGTGGGAGGATATTCCTATAAACAAGCTGGCTGGTTTAAAATCCTGGGATGTCATGACATTCGGACCTGAAGAGATGCAAGGGCGACAAGTTTTGACTCCAATCCACCTCCTAACTATCTGAGAAAAGATTCATAGGTGATAGGTTAGGTTTTTGTCTTGAGGCATGTGGCCATAGATAAATCTATAATGTAATGTAATGTGTTTACATTTCCGTCCACCCTGGCCGCTTAGTACGGAAGATGGGGGAAATATTTACATATTTATCAATACAGAATAGTTGCTTGGTATGGAAGTTTACCTGCATCAAATCCTATAAAGGACAGTGAAAAACAGCACGATCGCTATACAGTACTGCAAAGGAGGGGAAAGAGGGAAAGAAAAAGGCCAGACATTCTTACCTCTCATTCCCTGATTAACATTGTGGTTGCTATATTAGGCTAATAGCTTTATGTCTATAAAGTAACCCCGTACGCTACATAACCAACTGAGAAGCTACCACAGGTCCAAGTGAGAACGTTTCACAACATTTGTGGGCTTAATCCCTCAAACACTTGTGCTACTGACTGGTTCTTCTTAGAGACTGGTTGCATCAATCCCTCTGACTTCATGTGTGTGCATTTGTGCAGATTCTTCCGGGTCCTTTGTTGGAAGATGCTTTTTTCTTAGTTTTTCGAACCAAAAGTACATGATGTTTCTGAAAATTTTCTTCTTGTACCTGCCTGAGCTAATGAACAGGTTTTGAGGCTGCCTTCTGAAAAACAGAGTTCACTTCAAGAAGAATGTTAGTGCCCACACAGGGTAAAAAAGCTATTTACCTTGATCATCAGTCACATCCCTAAGTGAAGAGATGGTCACAAGCCTGGGGTCGTCAATGGCTGAAATCTTAGTTTTGGCTACAAACTCGGGGACAAAGGTAAAGGAGATGCTACTCCATCCCTTAATACGACTAACAATACATGAGATTCTGTGGAGTTCACCTATCTTTGCTGAAACCCGAGCAAACAATAAAACTGTCAAATGTGTCAGAGCCTTGTTGGACACTTCCCACAAAGGTTTGTACATGGCCCTTTTTTTAGACTTAAATATTTTAGTGATGTTCCAGGCAGGAGGTATGAGTTCTCATGGAGGGCAGGATTGCTTGAAGCCCCTCATGAGCATAGCCAATTCTCACAGTGCAGAAAGGTTTAAGCACTTCTGTCTAAAGACCTGGCTCAAGGCTAAGCAATAGCCTTTCACCACTGAAACTAAGAGAACCTTCTATATGCAAACGTAGATAAGAGAGTAAGCTACTAGCTGGATATAAGATCTTACTGGATAAGTACCCCTTCTATAACATCAATCACAGAAGATGGCTGACTCAAAGTGTCAATAAAATGAGCTACTTGAGTAGAAGTAATATGAACAAAAGGTGGGGTTCATAGAAATAAAATGAGTTTCATTTGATTGGAACAGTAATATACAGTATTCCCATATAATATACTGTACTATCTTTTACAGAAAATCAAATCATATCTGACAAAGAAAAATCTTATCCATTACCTGAATGTTATTCCTAATATGTCCTGAAGTATCCATGCCCATGGTTCTTTCCTCATGACAACCCATGCAATGGGCAAGCTAAAGGAGAAAATCAGCAACAAGATCTGTCTGAACTCTAGCGTGCCTCTTACAATATAAATGTTGAAGTATGGCGTTCTGAGGGAGGAAAAAAGAAAATTAGTCAATACAAGGTCAATAAAAATGTCTGGTTAAATTACCTAATAATAAAAGCCTTGGATATCCTTACAATAACATGAAAATAACTTAGTCTTGCAATTATCCTCATTCATAATTACAGTAATCTATTTATGTATGACATTATTAATTCAACACATTTAGGGAAGATTTATATGGGCAGTTTAATACTAAAAATTATCTGTAATAAAAAACAGACATCAAGTAAAAAAAAAAATTGATGCTTGAAAGCTTTCTTAAGAATATCACAATGTTTGAAAACGCAATGTACTTTGGGCGAGTCAAATTCTTACGTAACCTTTAATCTCTTATGTATAATGACCGTGATCTTATTCTGCTAACTGATTTCATTAGCAGAGTATGCATACCTGGTACAGTCACTACATGGTATACAGTGATACCTCTACATACGATCTTAATTCGTTCCAGAAACTACTTCGTATGTTAAAACGATCGTATGTTGGAGCAAATATTCCCATAAGAATACATGGTAATTGATTTAATTCGTTCCTCAGCCTAAAATCCCATAATAAATCCTTAATAAATGGCTACACATAATTACACATGACATTAATACAATGCCTGTATAACAAATACATATTACAAACCAAAAAAAAGAATACATAATAATGAAATAATAAATAAAAAACGGGTTGTAATGCAACACTTTACCTTAGCGACAGGCCAGCGCAGATGTAGGGACTTCTAAGCAGGAGACGGAAGATCAGCGAGGAAGTAGGAACGGTGACTTTGTACGATAACGTGTACGATAACTTACACTAACTTACACTACTACGTGAACTTTAACTTAACTTAGCTTATTCTTTTTTTTCATTTTTATAATCTTATATTTTTTTTTTACATTTTTTCTTTTTTTATTTTTTATTTTCAGCACTTTCACTCGATTCGGTCTTCCTTTTCTTTGCTTCACTTTCTTTCTTTTCATCATGATCACTAGACCGTTTTAAAGAAACTATCGAGTGAAAGTTGCTTTGTACGGCTTTTGAGGATTTTTCTAAAAAGCGTTAAGCAAACATCATCGAACTGCGCAACAACACGGCAAACCTGAAGTTTCTGTGGTGATGCTTGTCGATGAAATCAACAACGTGTTGATGATATGCCAACATCTGTTTTATTTCCGCCGTACCTAAGATTTCGCCTACCTCCTCGATCTCCTCCGACTCACTCAACTGCGCTTGGAACTCATCATGCTACATGGCTTGCAGCTCCTTGAGTTCCTCGGTGGTGAGCTCTTCGTGATGCTCATCGACGAGTTCGGTGATGTCATCTTCATCCACCTCCAGACCCATGGACTTGCCAAGTTATACAATCTCTTCGACGTCTTCCTCGGCGGCAAGCACAGGTTCATTCTTGGGGTCAAAACCTTCGAAATCTCTGGGAGCAACAGCATCAGGCCCAAGCTTCTTCCAAGCGGAATTCAGGGTCCGACGAGTTACTCCCTCCCAAGCCTGATCAATGATCTTTAAGCAGTGCACGATATTCAAGTGGCTCCTCCAAAATTCACGCAAAGTTAAGTTGGTGCTTTGCGTGACATTAAAGCACTGCTTAAATAAGTGCTTGGTGTACAGCTTCTTAAAATTAGAGATGACTTGCTGGTCCATGGGCTGGAGGATAGGGGTGGTATTCGGTGGAAGATACAACACCTTGATGAATTTGTATTCATCGATGATATCATCTTTGAGTCCTGGGGGGTGAGCGGGTGCATTGTCCAAACAAAGCAAGCACTTCAAAGGCAAATTCCTTTCCTGAAGATACTTCTTGACAGCAGGGCCGAAAACTATGTTTACCCATTCCACAAAGATATGCCTAGTAACCCAAGCCTTAGAATTAGAACGCCATAGAACATGTAGCAGGTCTTTATTAATTCTATGTGCTTTAAATGCCCTAGGGTTTTCGGAATGGTAAACTAACAGAGGCTTAATTTTGCAGTCCCCGCTGGCGTTGGCACAAAGCGCAAGAGTCAACCGATCCTTCATTGGCTTATGTCCAGGCATTTTCTTCTCTTCAGCGGTAATGTACGTTCGACTAGGCATCTTTTTCCAAAACAGACCGGTTTCATCACAGTTGAAAACCTGCTGCTCTACGTAACCTTCCTCCGCCACGATGCTTTCGAACTTCTTAACAAAGTCTTTAGCAGCCTTAGTGTCCGAACTCGAAGCTTCTCCATGACGAACAACTAGATGAATCCCGGTCCGTTTCCTAAATTTCTCGAACCAACCTTGAGACGCCTTGAATTCCTCCGTCGTAGGATCGGCTGAACTCTCCCCAGCGTCACCCCAAGAGCGCGCCGCCTTCAAGTCACTGTAGATAGTGCTGGCCTTCTCACAAATAATCGTTTCCGTGATCGTATCGCCAACAATCTCCTTGTCTTTGATCCATATTAACAAAAGTCGTTCCATCTCTTCAAAGGTAAGGCTACGACGTTTAGAAATAATCGTGATCCCCTTTGAAGGTTTCACTTATTTAATGGCTGACTTCTGTTTTATGATCGTCGAGATCGTCGACATATTCCGGCCATGTTGTTTAGCCAGATCGCTAACACGTACACCTCGCTCATGCTTTTCTATGATTTCCAGCTTTAATTCTAATGAAAGCATAGACTTCCCCTTTTTCTCACCACTGCTACTACTTCCTGAACTGAAACTAAGCTTTTTAGGACCCATGATTACGGAACACAGAAAACAACACGTGAAAAGGCAAGATAAAAAACTGTTAAAACTGAGCGAATAGAGAACAACCACACGATGCGCACGCGATGAGAGGACTGATCAAGGTGACGCTCGATTGGCGTCCCTCCGATGTGCTGCCGTCTAGCGGCGTCAACAACAAACTACGCTGGACGCTTTCGAGAAAATTCCACGGGTAAATGTATTGTTTATGTCGTATGTTGGAGCAACACTTCGTATGTTGAGACAGAAATTTGGTCGAATTTTACTTTATGTTGGAAAATTCGTATGTTGGAACAATTGTATGTAGAGGTTCCACTGTAATTCTAAAGCTGTGACTATGAGAGAAGGACAACTCTGAGACACGTAAGAAGCTATAGAGATGCAGATATTGGTAGTGATCACCAGCTCCTCATTGTCACACTGAAATTAAAACTGAAAGCACCCAACTGAAATGCAGATAGAATACTGAGGTTTGACACAACTAAGCTTTTATAAGATGATCACAGAGAAAATTTTGCAATTGAATGTAGGAATCGATTTGCAGTCGACTAAGAGACGAAAATCAGAAAATTAATGAAGAATGGTGTGATATTAAGAATATATATCAGTCAGTTGGTAGTGAGGTTTGGGATATGCAGTTACAAGGAGAAAACCATGGATATCAAATGATACTTGGGATACTATAAAAAGGAGACAAAGACGGAAATTTATTGTTGAAAGTTTTCAAGGAAGTAATAAAAATTACAAGGTAGAGCATTCTAAGTATTCCAGTATTGATAGTGAAGTCAAAAGAAAAGCTAGGAATGACTAGAGAATATTTAGACAGGAAAACAGATAAGGCTGACAAAGCTATGAATTCAGGTAGTGGCTATGGTGTAAGAATCGCTCACAGAATTATTAATGAAATTTCTATTGGGGCAAAGAAGAAGAAGCATATACCCATCAAAAAGAGAGATGGATCTGTAAAAACAACAGAAGATGAAGAAAGGCAACATTGGGTGGAACACTTTAGTGAGGTCAAGAATAAAAGATATGAAGGGAATAATTTGATTGATAGATTGATATACCTGAAGCTGAGCAAGACCTTGATGGACCCATGAATGAATTCAGTGTGTTTGAAGTCAAAGCTATCATTAAGAAACTCAAGAGATGGAAACGATGGAATAACTGCTGAGATGGTAATGGCCGAAAATAAAGCGACTCCCAGAGTTCTCACATGATTATTAAATAAAATGTCGTGTAAAGAGGGAAACCCTGATGAATGGGAGCTAGGAGTGTTGGTGAAAATGACCCAAAAAAGAAGAAAAAAAAAAGGTCTGACTGATTACAATAATAATAAGCATAACACTTACATCAGTTGTCATAAAAAAATATAGTAAGCTCATTCTAAAGAGACTAGAGAAAAGGGTTGATGAAAAGCTGAGAGATGAACAACCAAGACTTCAAAAAGGTAGAAGTTACACTGACCAAATTTTCATTTTAAGACATGTGGTACAACAATGTGTAAAATATAGAAATCCACTTTTGTGGACTATGAAAAGGCCTTTGATAGTGTGCATCAGAAAGTTTTGTTGAGTCCGGCAACATTAGGGAGTTTCTCTTAAATACAGTGGAACCTCTACATACGATCTTAATTCGTTCCAGAAACTGCTTCGTACGTTAAAATAATCGTATGTTGGAGCAAATATTCCCATAAGAATACACTGTAATTTGTATAATTTGTTCCACACCCAAAAAACCTATAATAACTCCTTAATAAATTACTACATATAATTACACATAACAATAACATAATTGCATATTATGAAAAAAGGATGTAAAAAAGATAATTATAAAGACATAATAAATAAAAAATGTGTTTTTATTGTCACTTTACCTTAGAGACAGGCCAACGCAGGTGTAGGATTTGCTACGCCAGGAGGAGACGGATGATCGGCGAGAAGGTAGACATGGCGTTAACATGTTCTTTAAATAAATACTCTCTCTCTCTCTCTCTCTCTCTCTCTCTCTCTCTCTCTCTCTCTCTCTCTCTCTCTCTCTCTCTCTCTCTCTTTGTAATTCTTCACTATTAGTGTTAGAGACGTCTATTAATTTTTTCTGAGAGAGAGAGAGAGAGAGAGAGAGAGAGAGAGAGAGAGAGAGAGAGAGAGAGAGAGAGAGAGAGAGAGAGAGAGAGAGAGATTAAACAAAAATGTGTGTACATATGATTTTTAACAGGGTCAACGAGTTGAAAGACAATTAAATGTAACTAAAAAAACAATATCAGCGAATCTGAATTCCTTTATTAACTAAAACAAATATTGATACAAACACACTCGTGTGTGTATGCACAAACACACACAGGTGTAGGAATTCTTATGCAGGAGACACGACCGGCGAGAAGACAGAGATGGTGACTGCGATAACGTATCGTAACTTACACTACGGAAACTTTAATCTAACTTAGCTTATTTATTTACTTTTATTTTTATATTTCATATCTTTTAAATTTTTTTTCTTTTGATTTTTAATTTTCATCACTTTCAGTGACGAGTTACGGTACGTTATCACAGTCACCATCTCTACCTCCTCCCCGACAGTCTGTCTCTTACTGCGTAGCAATGCCTGCACCTGTGTGTGTGTGTTTGTGTATACGCACACGAGTGTGTTTGTACCAATATTTGTTTTAGTTAATAAAGGAATTCAGATTCGCTGTTATTACTTTCGTAATTACATGTAATTGTTTTTCAACTCGTTGACACTGTTAAAAATCATATGTGCTCTAAACACATTTTTGTTTAATCTCTCTCTCTCTCTAACGTCTCTAACACTATAACAGCGAAGAAGAGCAAGAGAGAGAGAGAGAGAGAGAGAGAGAGAGAGAGAGAGAGAGAGAGAGAGAGAGAGAGAGAGAGAGAGATTTTCTTTCTTTCTGTTCATCACGCTGGCCCTTCTCAAAAATGATCGTTGCCAGCAATCTCTTTGTCCTTTATCCCTATCAACAAAAGGCGTTCTATCTCTTTCAGGGTATTGCTACGATGTCTTGTAATAATGGTGATCCCCTTCGATGGTTTATCTGCTTTAATGGCTGCCTTCTGCTTGATGATTGTCGAGATCATAGGCCTATTCCGGCCATATTGTTTAGCCATATCACTAACATGCACACTGCTTTCATGTTTATCTATAATTTCTTGCTTCAATTCGAATGTAAGAATTGCCTTCTTCCTTTTCTCACCACTTCCTGTACTAAAACTTAGCTTCTTAGGCACCATGATTATAGGTAAAATCAAAAAGGAAATGTGAGAAATGGAAGAAAATAAGCACTGATAATAACAGACCAGAGGACAACCACACGATACACACAAGAACAGAGAACAGAGCACTCGACGCTCAATGGCGTCCCTCTTACGTGCTGCCATCTACTGGCGTAAACAAGATCTACATCGGATGTTGGAGCATTACTTCGGGTGTCGAGACAAAAATTTGATGGAATTTTACTTTGGATGTTGGAACAATTGTATGTAAAGACAATCGTATGTAGAGGTTCCACTGTATGTAAATTTCATCAAGTCTGTTCATGAGCATATGTTAGTGGAGTCCTATCAAATGAATTTCCAGAGAACAGTGGAGTACTCCAAGGGAATGTGTTGTCACTTTTGTTGTTTATTCTCCTCATGGATTTTGTAAAGCATAGAACAGTTGGGGATGGTGGAGAAGGATTGGACTGGATTGGTAACAGGAAATTAGCTGATCTAGAGTATGCTGACGGCGCTGTCCTTATTAACAAAACACCACAGGACTTCCAAAGCTTGCTTAACAGAATGCATAAAATATTGCATGAGGCTGGGCTCAAGATAAATAGAAGAAAGACACAGATGATGAGAACTAAATATGAAATGGATGATGAAATATCATTGGAAGGAGATAGGATTAATGAGGTAGAATTATTTAAATATTCAGGAACAATGATTTCTAAGACAGGATCTTTAGAATTTGAGATTAATGAAAGATAAAAAAAAGCAAACCAGACAATGGCTAGGTTAAGAAAAAATTTTGAAATCAAATCGCCTGAAATTGTTAACAGAACACCACAGGACTTCAAAAGCTTGCTTACCAGAATGCATGAAATATTACATGAAGCTGGGGTCAAGATACATGAAAGAAAGACACAGATGATAAGAATTGAATATGAAATGGATGATGAAATATCATTGGAAGGAAAAAGAATTAATGAGGTAAAATTATTCAAATATTCAGGAACTATTATTTCTAATACAGGATCTATAGAATTTGAGATTAATGAAAGATAGAAATAAGCAAACCAGACAATGGCTAGGTTAAGTAAAATTTGGAAATAAAATCGCCTGAAATTACATATAAAACTCAGGCTATATATCAGTTTATTGAGATCGGTATTACTTTATGGACACGAGTCGTGGTATAACAATGAAATAACATCCAACAGATTTTGTAGATTTGAGAACAAAGCCCACAGAAGAATATTGGGAGTTAAATGGCATGACAGGATTAGAAATGAAACTATAAAAAAGATTACTCGAATGTCATGTGGATGAAATCATGGCGAGGGGTAGATGGAGATGGTTTAGCCATGCTCTTCCCACACCCCAAGAGAGATTAGTTCACCAAACTTTTAACTGGGCTCCACAAGGCACTAGAAGAGTTGGAAGACCCAGGCCTACATGGCTGAGGACTATTTAGCATGAAATCAAATGAAGTAGGCGATGATGAATGGAGAATTACTGATTTAAAAACTAAAGATAGAGAAGACTGGTGAGATCTGACCGAGGCCTTTTGCATCAATAGGCGTAAGAGGAGATGATAATGATAATAACTGTGATCAAATTTACATTTGATGTTCAAATTTTAAACTTGGTTTGAAAGCCAGAAATTAAAATCAATCACAAGAAATCCTCAGACAGTGAAGTCCATTTGCATTTGTAATATGTTACCTGGTAACTCCACTGCTGGGCAGCATTACATGCTAATGTGATGGTCAAAGACTAGTGGGGGGTTGAGGCAGAACCTTTGCTTAAATGACTCAGGTTTGTACAGCTAATAAAAATAAAATGATCTTAAAATTTGTAGTTTATTCATATGGAGATAAAAACTTCTGAGTCATTTAAAATGGAGTCTTCCTTAGGTGGGAGAGAGTTCCTATTAGAGGGGTTCACACACTCTAGGAAAATCACAATAGTAGAACCAGACTTTAGGCAAAAGTAAAAGGTAAGTCGATAACAATGGTTCAACCTGCTCGTGGAGAGGCAAGGTCGTGATGTCTTTGCCCTCTAGGTTCAGACTAAGAGAGAGATGAAGCCATGTACAAAATATCAAAATATTAGATACGAGTACAGTATATACATTCAAAAATAAAAACTTGTTATTCTCACCTGCATTAGGGTGTGATCCAGTGAGCACTCTTGGACCCATCTTGTGAGTGTGTTCAGACTTGATACATATTTAATACCCTTATAATGCAAAGAACAACCAATGGCATGATAAAGGGTTGTGTGTCCCATAAGAGCATAAGGTAAATTATTTGCTGACCCGCAACAATAGGACCTAAAGAAAAAGTGTCCAAGGATCTTTGAGTATAATCTTTCAGGTAGTGATCTGTGAAGGTACTGTATTCTGCCTTCTCATGACACATGCAATAAGAACTTGGGCTACCAACTGGTTTTTGTGAAAAGCTAAGGTAGCTACAAGACCACGTACATCATGTGCTCTGGGGGGAAGAATTTATACGCTCTCTCATAAAGGCTTCAAATAACCAAAAAGAAAATGTTTTCCTAAAAATATTCTTTTGGGAGCAGTCTGTGCTCACAAATAAGTTTAGAAATCTAGGTCTAAATGAGGCTGCTCTCTTCAAATATTTTGACTGCTCTTAAGGTACAGTTACAGATTATCCAGATCATCAGTTACCCACCTGAGGGAGGATATTGTGAAAGAGACAAATCTATGATCAGTAATACCTGGAATTTGTCTTAGCCATAAACTCAAGAAAGAAAGGAAAAAGTTCTCTCCATCCTCTGGAAAGCAATACAAGGTAGGACAGACCAAGTAATTCGCTAACTCTTTTGGCTGATGTTAAGTCAAGGAGAAAGACATACATAAGGGTGATCCCTGTCAAGAGCTTTATTCATGGGCTCATTGAAGGGCATGCTTCAGGGACATAAGAACCTCCGTTACATTCTAAGAGGGAGGCTCGAATTCCCGAGGAGGGCAAGTCTGTTCAAAACTTCTGATGAGAGTGGAGAGTTCCCATGACAAGGAGAGATCAAGCTCTTTTAGTTTGAAAACCTGGTTCAAGGCTGAGCAGTAGTCCTTTACTGCAATGACTAAAAGGGATTTCTCATTCCTCAGGGGAACAATGGTTTGAACGGAGCAATATTCTCCCTAAAACCATAACCAAGGAATTCTGGCCATTTAGATTTATAAACTGCTAGGGACAATTTTCGGAGGTGTCCATAGTTATTTCACAGTCAGCACCAAAAATTCTCTCTTTCGGAGGAGATGCTGGATAACCTCCAACCAAAAGAAAATAGGCAGTGAACAGCCTCGTGGAACTTTCTTACATGTGGTTGGCGCAGCAAGTTTGGCCATTCTGAAAGTTCTCTCCGACTTTCCGTGAGAAGGTCCCGCAGGTCTGGATACCACTCCGCCTTTGGCTACTTCAGGGCTACTAGCGTCACTCTGACATCTCAGGACACTAATTCTGTTCAAGAATTGAAAAATAAGATACATTGGCAGAAAGGAGTAAAAGTTTAGTCCATTCCACAGGTACTGGAAAGCATCTTACATTGCTGCCACTCGGTCAGGAACTGGAGAGCAATAATCCGGGAGCTTGGCATTCAGGTGAGTGGCGAACTAAGTCACAAGATTCTTTGCCACTAAAGGAAGCAAAGACCATTCGGAACTAACTGTCGCCCATGGTCAACTCAGATGGTCTGCAAGGACGTTTCTCTTCCCAGGAATGAACCTCGTCGAGAGCGACACAATGTTGTTCTATGGCCAATGATGTAACTCTACTACTTCTTGGCATAGCACGGGGGAGGCTGTGCCACCTTGCTTGGAAATATAAGTCACTGCTATGGAGTTGTCACTCTGCAGCACCACAGAGTCAACTTTGAGAAACTCTGAGAGGTGGAGGATAACATTAGATACGTGCTTTCCTTTTCAGGAAATTGATGCAAAAGACCTTCTCTTAAGACCACAGACCTGAAATCTGTTTTCTTCCCAGGTGAGTGCCCCACCCTTGGCATAAAGCATCCAAGAATAGAAGGAATTTCAGGAGATATATGAAGGGGTGTTCCTGCCATCAGGTTCTCCTGTCTCAATCACCATTGGGGGTCTGTCACTACCTCCTCGGGTACCAACAGCAAGGTTGCAGGAGGTCCGGATGCTTGAGACCACAGGCTCCTGCAGTGAGCAAAGATGCACCTTCCTGAATGGGACCAGCTTCTCCAATGATTGATTGACGGATTTTAAGTTTTCTGGCACCCTGATATCTAAGGTCATTGATATAATTTATTACATATTATATATAAAAAATAGAGTATTCAATTAAAACCATAAAATTTAAGTTGTCATTATAAAAGTTAAATAGTTTTCAGAAGCCCTGCTTCAGAAATAAATCAAAAAGTGCCGCTTGCATAGCAGGACACATCATGTCCAAGAATCTTGGCAAGGATGAACCTGCCATCCTCACCTCGAGCCTCAAACACATATCTATTCCTTAAGTTGCTATAATTTGGGCATTCGGTCAACAAATGCCACATTGTTAAAGGTACCAAACAGTCTCCACAATACGGTTGGTGTTGGCCCATTAGCAGAAACTTGTGTGTCGACCGAGTGTGACCAATGCGGAGACGGCAAAGAGTAGTCTCTCACTTTCGGGGCATCTTGTTATATCTATAACATTCATTATTTCTTTCATCTTATTTTGAACCAAACTATCCCAATGCTGTTGCTAAATATCATAAACAAACTTCTTAATGCTAGGTGAAAAATCATTACAAAGAATGGGATACCTTCTTGGTATCAACTCAGCTGTAGCATTCTTTATGCCAATAAATCTGCCTTCTCATTTCCAGACACACCTACATGTGCTGGAATCCAACAATATCAAACTGTTATACCCCTCAATTCAATAATAAAAAGCTACTCTAAAATCTTTAAAACTTGAGGGTTATTGGAATTAAAAATTTCTGAAGCTTGTAGGACACTTCTTGCATTACTAAAAATGGTAAAATTGCACTCATCTTTTAACGCTATTTTCTCAATAGCAGTTAGTAGGACATATAATTCAGCAGTAAATATAGAGGATACTAAAGGAAGTGCACCTCTACAATTAAAACCACTACTATATACTCCAAATCTAATGCCAGCATCAGATTTGGAGCCATCAGTATAGACAAAAGTCAAATCTCTATGTTCTTCAACATGTTCCATAAAGAGCGACCTGGCTTCCCAGTCAGTCATGCTCTTTTTTATATCAATAAAATATTTACAAAAAGATAACTCCGGTAATTTCCATGGAGGAGTTGATGATATCCTACATGAGAGCACTTTATTTCTACCTGTATCTAGACTATCTACTAATGTTTTTACCCGGAAACCATAAGGTTGAGGAGATTTTGGGAGTAATTCAAAATACCTACGATGCATTACAAGGTTTGCAGTCTGACAGGCTAAAGAATTAGGGAGTCTTTGCAACCTAAACCAATACCAAACAATAGAAGACTTGGTAAAGATCTAAAGGTAATTCTCCAGCCTCAACAAGAAGGCTTGGGATAGGCGAAGTTCTAAAAGCTCCTGTGGACAATCTGATACCAGCATGGTCTATAGAATCTAATATCTTTAGTTGGCTAGGGGTGGCTGAGGAGTATATTTCACATCCATAACTAATTTTTGAAAAAATTAAGGACTTGTATTTTTAAAGTTTTGTGGTCTGCCCCCCCCCCCTAATGTATGAGATAAAACTTTTAAAAGATTCAGAGCCTCAAGACATTTTACTTTTATGGCTTTCAAGTGATGAACCTATGTTAGTCTACAATCAAATATCAACCCTAGAAATCCAGCTTCACTTACACATGAGATCCGTTGACCTTTGATGTATATATCCGGGTCTAGATGTAATCCTCGAATACGATAAAAATGGACAACAGTAGTTTTGTATTGAAAACTTAAACCCATTCATATCAGCCCACTGAATGATTTTATCATTTGTAATTTGTAGTTTTCTCTGAACCATTGCCATTCTAGCTCCAGCAAATGATATGGAGAGATCATCAGCAAATAGTGTTGAGAGAATATCTTGAGGAATGACAGAAGATATCCCATTAATGGCTAGTGCAAATAAGGTTACACTTAGCACACTACCATGGGGAACTCCTTCTTCCTGACATTTCCTCTCAGATAGGGTTTCCCCTATTCTCACTTGAAAAAATCTATTCAAAATAAATGATTGAATAAACAATGGCAGTTCTACTCGTAATCTCAAATCATGAATGGTTTTAAGTAGTATATCATATCTCTATGCAGTGTCATATGCCTTTTCAAGGTCGAAAAAGACTGTTACATGTTTCTGTTTGGAAGCAAAGGCTTCACAAATAAAGGACTCAAAGTCGTATCAACACATTAGTAGTTGAGTGCATTTTCCTAAATCCACACTGGATGGGTGATAAAATACCCTTCTTTCCCAGATACCACATCAGTCTTGCATTGACCATCTTCTCCATGATCTTACTTAAACCTCGATAGGTATCGTTATTTGACCACCTTAATTAGGTATCGATGGGTCGACCTCGGACAAAAAAATTCATATAAATTTCATTTATGAAGCAATTCACAATATTTTACTATTAAAAAAAAACTTCAAAGAATATTCTATTCTTCCAAAAAAGTAAATGAAAGCTAAATCTAAAATAAATAATCATTACAAATAAATAAAAAAAATAAGTATAAAGAAAAAGTGACTTTGCAAAAAAATTGACCTAAAATCTAAATATGGATATAAGCTAAAACTATTCTAAGCGCTTATTCTACGATAATCGAGCACAATTTGCTGAAGTCCAGGGGGCAGAGGAACCATAAGGGAATGTTTCCTGAGGTGAGAAAAAATGTGTAAGTTTTTTTTGGCTAAAAAATCTATCCTCTTTTCAACATTTTTCTGTAGTAGGTAAATGACATATTTAGTGACTCAAATTTTTACAGGATATTGTATTATTATCGTACAACAAAAATGTGGAAAAGAATCTGCACTTGGATATTATTTAGTGGTTCAAAAATTAGAATTTTTATTGTTTTTTATTTTTTTTTCTTCAGATTTCTATTTTGATTTTTTTTTCATAAATAAAATCCTTATATCCATTGCTGAGCATGTCATTTATGCATAAAAATATCAGAAATTTTATAGAAAAGAGGAATACATAGAGCTATGCCAGCTTATTTCAGATATGCTCACAAAATGGCCGCCAACCACACCAACTTGGAAGGTCAAATCTGCTACCTGTCAATATCAGCGAGTCATTTACTTATAAAATTCTTCGAGGATTTGCAGAAAATTATTAAGGTAGCTAAAATGACAAATTCATAGATAATTTGTATTTTTCCTAACTATACAAACCTTAGCTATTTAATAGGGGTATTACTTTCGGCGTAGCTGAAATGACGAGCCATTAAAATTTAACGAGGGTTTACTACCCACACCACTAGTTAGCGGGGGTAGGGGAGGGTAGCTTGCTACCCCCCTCACACACACCTGTGCTTGAGCTCACTTTGCTTGGAGGTAGGACTTCAAGGGGGATAGGGCTGGCGGGCAAGTTGGATTAAATAGCTAAGGTTTGTATAGTTAGGAAAAACACAAATTATGTACGAATGTCATTTGTTCCGTAACTAGAATACAAACCATGCTATTTAATAGGGGTGACTCACCCATTAGGAAGGGTGGACGTCCCTGCCAGTCTGGCTTTTTGGCTATGCCCGGGGGCTCGTTATTTGAGTGTGTAAGCACCCAAGAAATAAGGAGTCCCTGCACCTCACTAGAACCTTGCTACGTAAGGACTGCGGCCTATGCAAGCTGTGTGTGAAGGTACGAAGAAGTGTGACTGGTCCTAGGAAGTTATTCTGAAGTTCTTTAAATGTTAACTTGTAGCCTAGGACTTTCCCAATACTACCTCGTCAGGGTATGGGGACGTAAAAGTATTAGTCTTAATACTAGGAACACAAGGAAGCATGGTTTACCCGCAGTGGTTTGAGGTCAGCTATGCAGAGAACCCAGGATGCTGCTTTCCCCACGAGAGGGTAGGATGAAGAAAAGAATAAGAGCCAGTCAAATCTTTTCATTCACACAGATTATAACCCGGTAACAGTGCCCTCAACCTTCTGCTACTTGTCCAATAAGGAGCTTGAGGTATACAACCATGTGCAGCCACCATCAGACCGATAGAGATCGTATCGAGTTCCTGTGGGTCACGCCTTGCAGGAGAAAGGTTGTGAAAGTCACCTGGAGCATTCACATCCTTTCTTGTAAAACCTGCGTCAAAGAGTAATCTGTTAAGAAGGACCAGGGGCATAGTTATGCCCCTGACACTGTAAGTCGTCATGTCGAGATGATGTTTCGGTGATCCTCCTCTAGTCTCTCTCGGTGCTGACAAGAGGAGGGACCCGGGTAGGCTATTGCTGTTTTCTTTAGGTAAAGTCTCATACCTTACCCTGGGTACAGTAACGGATGATCTGGATCGTCCGTTACCTATTTGAGACTTGTGTAGGATCCGTCACCTCTGGAGACTGTGTCTGGTGACATACTCAGGGACGAAACTGAACCTTGTCTTTCGCCCTTCTCAATAATGGATGATGTCGAAAGAGAGACCATGAAGTTCCTCAAATCGTATGGTTGCTGTCCGAGTGTGTAGGAGCATTGTGTTCTTAAATCAGGAGGAAATTTGTTGCCTGGTGAAGTGGAACACAAGGAGGTCCCTTTAGGGATCGGAGATTGAACTATGTTCTGAAAGGAAGGTCTCAATTCCGACTGGGGAAAGGCATGTAGTAAGTCCATATGAGTTAGGAAAAGTCTATCGATGAAAGGCTGTACCTTTCTTTCAGTATGAAGGTGAAGGATCAAGGTTGAGTGATCATCTTTACCTGTCGAAACTGAATAGGGGATCTTTTCCTCTTGCATATACTCGAGGATTCCGGCATTGCTGGAATCGAGGTATCGAGTGAAGAGACACTTTCCCATGACGCCAACCACACAAGACGTGACACTGCATGGTAGACTGAGGCTGAGGAACTCCTCAGGTATCTAGACAACCTCTTTGCAAAGAGGTATTGGGTAGTCTTCAGGCGTACACTCATAGCAAAGCTATAGCTTGTGGTAGGTTTCGAAGTGGGTTGTCTGATATGCGGAGAGGGTTCTCTTGGAGGCTCTATAAGGAGCTGCAAAAGGTTTGGAAACCTTTCTGCATAATGCCATAGCGGAGCTAGGAGAGTCCTTGAGAGGTTGACCGATGTTCTAACCTTCTTGAGTGCCCTTCTTCATATAAAACAGGGACGAGACATAAACGTCATTGTTGTACCCACCATTGTTGCCAGAGAGCCTTGGGGTCTAGGGCTGGTGAGCAACGGTAGCCTGAGGTTCTGGAGCATTGTGAACAGACCCCCTGGTTGGAGGACCTCGTAAAGTCAGGACTTTGTTGGCTACATGGCGATCCAAACTCCATTCGGTATACCTATCTGAGATGCTGTGCACAGATTATCGGCGAGCCTGTTCTTCCAGTCTAGAATGAAGCGGGCTGAAAGTGGTACCGAACGGACTTCGGCCCATCTTAGTGTTTATACTATTAGATGGGAAGATTCTACAAGCCAATTCCTACTTGCTTGTCGATGTGAGTCTCTATGTGGTATGCGGTGTGTCGTCCATCACATCACTGAGTGGTCTGTTAGGTACTGATGAGGCTGTTGAAGGACCGGAAAGTTGGCCTTCATCTCTTAAGAGATCTAAGTGAAGGTACCTTCGGGCTCTGTCCAGAGGGCTGAGGTCGTGTGGTGCAGCACTATGGTTCCTCCTTTCTTCTTTTTCCAACTCCAGTCTCCTGGAATGGAAGTCGTTCTCGTTTCGAGAAGGTTTTTGTGGAGATTGGTGTTTAGAATCATTCCCAGATACACCAGTCTCCTGAGAGGGAAGTAGGGAAGATTCCGTAGGTTTACCCTGATCCCTGGATCTTGGTAAAAAGACTTCAGAAGTTCCAATGTTAAAGCAAGGTTGCCACTGAGTCTGCTAAGGTCAGTCGTCCCGAGAGAGCGGAGACGGAAGCCGATCCTGTGAGACGAGGATGGGTGTAATGGAAAGATCGAAGCACAGTGCTTTGAACTGGTGTTTCTTGTTTGTCTAGACTGAATCTTCCAACCTTCCTAGATGGATGGTTTGGACCTGGGAGTAAGTGTCCTTTAGGTCCAGTGTGCAAATGAAGACCTAAGGTCTTATTAAACCTTTGATCGAACTCCAACATGGAGTGGACATCGACCCAAAGGGACAGCTCCTTGGTGATCCTTTGCATGGAAGATTGTCGACGCTGGAGTCTTGACTCGTGTCGTAAAGGAGCAGGAGCGATACCCAGTGCAAGGATTCTTCTCTGAGAGAGAATTTCTTTAGAAGGAAGGCCACGCTTAGCCTTACCACGCGCCCTGATGGGATTGATGCTATTCCTTAGAATAGAATTAATCTGGCGAAGGTTAATCAATGGTTAACCGTTGGGTATCGTGGATACTGTGCAGTTGGAGAGTGCTCGCAAGTAGTTCCCTGTTGGCAAGCCGTTGATGAGGGTTGTCGAACGTTTACCGATCACTTTAGCGCGATGGCAAACGGCCAGTAGCGAGAAGTATGTTGTATAACTTCTGATCTAGGAACTACAGGAAGCGGTTGACTAGTAAGTTCGAGTAACGAACTGCTGGCAAATAACCGATGACCAATGAATCGGTGGTCTGTGCGCCAATAGTGAGTTCGATATCAGCCAGCTGATTATGATCCCCCCTGTTTGGTCAGAGATGAGCAAGCTGAAAATGGGCTGGTCAGAGATCAGCGAGCTGAGTTCAATGATCGAAGAAAGATGAGCTGCCCATCGGTGATCTAGTGATCAGCAAGCTGATGACTGGTTATTGACTAGCAATTGATGATTGGAAATGCTAGCAATTGGAGATCGTTAGTCATTGGTGGGACTAGAGGTCACAGATCAGCATTGAGATAGCAATTGGCGATCTGGTGATCGGAGACCTAGCGATCAGTAAACTGTGAACTAGCCATCAGCAAACCGTGATCTAGGGATCAGTCTGCTGATGCTTTCCTGTTTGCTGCCACTGGTCTGTAAAGGAAAAAAGAAACTTTAGAAGAGACAGGGACCAAGGATTCCCCGATTCAATTCCCTTGTAGGATGGAATCTTCGGGATCTTGAATCCTTCTGTGGAGCCTTATTCCTCTTTTCCCGGTGGCAATGTTTATGTGCTTGCGCGGAGGAATGGGGCAATGGTGACCTGTCCAAAAAAAGTTTTACTCCTTTTTACTGACAATCGCGCGAGTGTGTAGGTGAGTCTGGAGCGATGGCACACAGGATGATGCTGGTGCTTAATATCTGGCAAGAGCTGGCGTATGAATCCGGGGACCGTAACTGCGCAGGAGGGCACAGTAAAGTGAGGAAGATCGCTGTTGCGCCGTAGGGCACTGTGTAGTTTTGTGCATTCTCCCTAGAATGCACTGAAGCGTGTGACTGGTTGCGCAAGAGTGGGAGCATTGGCGCGTGCGTGAGAGTACTACGTGGAGATTGTTGGCGCATGCGTGCGGAAGACCATCGGCATCCGCACGTAGAAGACCGTTGGAGGGCATGGAAGGCTGTGTGCGTGCATTCAAGATTATTGGAGCGCGCACACGTGAAGGCTGTCGGAGCGCACCCGCGCGTAAGGCCGTCGGTGCGCTTGCACGGTAGACTATTGGCGCACGTGCAGGATACCATCAGCGCCCGCGCGCAAAAGAAGGGCACGCAAATGCGCAATACTGTTGGTGCGCGTGCAGGAGACCCTAGCCGCTCGCACGGGGAAGAAAGTTAGTAGTGCGCGCGGAACTGTTGCCGCACGCGCATGCAAGACTACAAAGCGCACGCAAGAGCATTGGCGCTTGTGCGCTTGTTGGCGCTAGCGCGCGTGGAAAATCATCGACACGCGCGCGGGAGACCATCGGCACCCCCCGTGCGGAAGATTGTCAGCGCGTGCATGCGTACAAGACTGTTGGCACGCGGTTCGCACGCATACAAGACTATCGGCGCGCGGAAGACTATTGGCGCGCGAGCGGGAGACTATCGGTACTTGCGCGCGGAAGATCGTTGGCGCGCGGAAGATCGTTGGCGCTCGCAAGAATGTCGGCGAGCGCGTGCGGGAGACCATCGGTACTCGCGCGTGGAATATCATCGGCGCTCGCGCGCGAAGATAGCAGTGTGCGCGCGGGAGACCATCGGTACCCGCGCACTGAAGATCGTCGGCGCTTGCGCGCATAAGAATGTCGCGGGAGACCATCGGTTCCCGCCCGCGGAAGATCGTCGGCGCTCGCGCGCGTAAGAATATCGGTGAGCGCGCCCGCGAAGGTAGCGCTAGTAGGTTGGATTGTCAGCTGGTAGGTTGCCCAATGGCAAGACGATCAGGAACTGGGATGTGCCCTTTAAAAAAGGGCGAGCATCCACCAATGGGACCTTAAGCAGGTCTGCTTTAGAGTCCAGGACCGAAGTCCTTCGTTGCAGCACAAGGTTGCGCTGGTAGATCAGTAGGTCAGCTGGCAGGACGATCAGGAACTGGGATGTGCCCTTTGGAAGGGCGAGCATCCACCGATGGGACCGTAAAAGGTCCGTGTCAGAGTCCAGAACCGAAGTCCAAAGGACTACGTTCCCACACAAGGTTGCACTGGTAGATCGGTAGGTCACTGGAAGGTCTGCTTGATCCTCCGAGGATGTGTCTCTATGAGAGGCCTCTCCCGCGAACGAGAGAGGTGACTACTTTGTAGAAGAGACTTGAAGACACTCGTGATGACGCCCCTTAGGGCCGCTGGACCAGCAAGCTGACCTTATCAGTAGCGATCCTCCCAAGAGGAGTCTCTAAGAGTGGCCTCTCTCACGAACGAGAGAGGTGACACTTCGTAGAAGAAACTTGAAGACACTCGTGATGATGCCCCTTAGGGCCGGTGGATCAGCAAGCTGACCTTAGCAGTAGCGATCCTCCAAAGAGGAGTCTCTATGAGTGGCCTCTCTCGCAAACGAGAGAGGTGAACACTTCGTAGAAGAGACTTGCCAAGACTGTGCTCCACCCCTGAAGAAAGAGAAACTCAGCAAGGGGGGAGAGAAGTCTGGCCGAAGGGCAGCAACTGTAGTCGGAGGCGATGAAATTTTTTTAAGGTATGGGAAGTTCTCCCTCTGAAGGGAGAAAACAACCTCACAGCTGGGGAGGAAACCTTCCTCGGAAGGGAAGTTGTCCAACTCCTGGAGGCGAACCTCCTTTAGCGTTCTAAGATGATCTGAAGTGCTGGCCATGTTGTCACGGGAGTACTTCTAAGAGAAGGGATGACGACCATGACGACGTCCTCTGAGGGACAGCAGCGACAGCAGATTCCCCAGGCATGAATAGAACAGCTCTGCTTCGTTGGCACTCTTTAGTCGAACGAAGAAAAACTGCATAGTTAACTGAGAAAATAAAATCAAATAATTATTTAACAAAACTTCCCTAGGGAGGAACTCCGAAGAGGAACCCCGAGGGAATAACATAAAATAAGAATTAAGTATGCACCCTTCCTTCCCCAGATGACATCCACGGGAGAAAGGGGGGAGCGGAGTAACTGTAATAAAAACAGAATTATAATTATTTAAATCATCTAAGAATATTCACTAATAGTGAGAACCATTGACCCCCCAAAGGGAAGTGTTCCCCACGGAGAAAGCTGAAAAGTTAAAATACAATTAGATTTCACTAAAATATTTGAGACAAACAAACGGAAGAGCAACCTAACCCGCACACGGGAAAGGAGCTTTCGCAATAGTACGTTGTTGTAATAAAGGTGAACGACCTCGAGAAGAGAGAGACCGTAGTCAATCTATAAAAGGCCACATTCCCTTCGCTCTGAATCCAAGTTTCCCGTAGGAAAAGAGGAAAAGGCGAAGACAATAGTTGAATGAAGAGGATCCAGGTGATGATGAATCCCCGGCGGTAGCCGAGTTAACAGATATATGCTGACGGGAAGACCGATGGACCAGAGAGGGAGAGGCCGTTCCCCATGAAGTTGAACTGTGCTGGCCTTGCTACTACGCAAGTGTCGTTGTCGTATATCACACACACCGCACAAACACTGAAAAGGAAACTTACTACATTTCTATACACATATATATACATAAACATTAAGAATGTTTATATATATATATTTACAAGTATAAGAAAAAGCAAGTTAAAAGACAAAAATTAATGGCAGTCCAAAATAGGCGAGGAGAGAGAGAGGAAATAACCGTTCTCGCTCCGAGCCAAAAGTAAAGCGAGCTCAAGCACAGGTGTGTGTGAGAGGGGGGGGGAGGGTAGCAAGCTACACTCCCCTACCCCCACTAACTAGCGGTGTGGATAGTAAACCCTCGTTAAATTTTAATAGCTCGTCATTTCAGCTAGGCCGAAAGTAATACCCCTATTAAATATGATATTTTCATTATAAAATAAATTTTTGAATATACTTACCCGGTGAATATATAAATAGCTGACGTCTCCGACGGTCGACAGATTCCAAAAACTCGCGAGCGATCGCCATGAAGGCTGCCGGGTGTGCCCACCAGCGCCGACTATCGGCCAGATACCGCATATACTTCTCAACCAAACCAGTTCTTCTCAGTCCGTAGGGTCTCTATCGGGGAGGAAGGCAGGGCCTTTAATATTATATATTCACTGGGTAAGTATATTCAAAAATTTATTTTATAATGAAAATATCATTTTTAAATATTAAACTTAGCCGGTGAATATATAAATAGCTGATTCACATCCATGGTGGTGGGTAGAGACCAGTATTAAAACAATAAAGGCGTATATGCTCAAGAGTTTTTGACAACTATTAAAAAAACAAACTTAAGTATAGGTACCTGGTAAGGAAGCTGACTCTGATAATTACTCTGCCTCATTAGTCCGCTATCCTCACGAAGCCCAGCGATCCTCTTAGGATGCTGAAAGACTCCCAGGAGCTGCTATATCCAGGGTGAACACCCCTATAACAGGACCTCATCAATACCCTTAATCTGGGCGCTCTCGAGAAACAATATTTTGACCACCCGCCAAATCAAAAAGATTGCGAAAGACTTCTTAGTCTCCCGTACAACCCAAAATAAGATTAAAAATTTCAAGAGTAGATTAAAAGGATATTGGGATTAAGGGAATGTAGTGGTAAAGCCTTCACCCACTACTGCACTCCCTGCTACGAATGGTCCCAGTGTGTAGCAGTCCTCATAAAGAGTCTGGACATCTTTCAAGTAATATGAAGCGAATACCGACTTGCTTCTCCAAAAGGTCGCGTCCATAATACTTTTAATGGATCTATTTTGCTTAAACGCTACTGAAGTTGCTATCGCTCTAACTTCATGAGCCTTGACTTTAAGTAAATTACGATCCTTCTCACTTAAATGAGAGTGTGCCTCCCGAATCAAAAGTCTAATAAAATAAGACCACGCATTCTTAGACATGGGCAAAGAGGGCTTTTTAACGGAGCACCATAAAGCCTCTGAACAACCTCGTAGCGGTTTAGTTCTGGATAAATAAAATTTAAGAGCTCTAACGGGGCACAGCACTCTTTCAACTTCACTCCCCACAATCTCAGAAAGACTGGGGATTTCAAATGATTTAGGCCAAGGACGAGACGGAAGTTCATTCTTGGCCAAAAAACCAAGTTGAAGAGCACATACTGCTTTATTAGTGGAGAAGCCGATGTTCTTGCTAAAAGCATGTATCTCACTAACCCTTTTAGCCGAAGCCAAGCTCACCAAAAAAAGGGTCTTGAGGGTAAGATCCTTCAGGTAGACTGAATTTAATGGTTCAAACCTGTCTGACATAAGGAACTGTAGGACCACGTCCAAGTTCCAAGCAGGAGTCGAAATATGACGCTCCTTGGAAGTCTCGAAAGACTTAAGCAGGTCTTGGAGATCTTTGTTATTAGAAAGATCGAAACCCCTATGCCTGAGAACAGAAGCTAACATGCTTCTGTAGCCTTTAATGGTGGATGCAGAGAGGGAGCGACCGTTTCTCAGATAAAGCAGAAAATCCGCAATCTGCGCTACAGAGGCACTGGAAGAGGAAATAGAGGAGGACTTGCACCAGTCTCTAAATACCTCCCATTTTGACTGATAGATCCTGATGGTAGAGGATCTTCTAGCCCTCGCGATCGCTCTAGCTGCCTCCTTCGAAAACCCTCGAGCTCAAGAGAGTCTTTCGATAGTCTAAAGGCAGTTAGACGAAGCGTGGGGAGGCTTTGATGAAATCTCTTTACGTGAGGCTGTTGCAAGAGATACATCCGCAACGGCAGACTTCTTGGAACGTCTACCAGCCATAGAAGTACCTCTGTGAACCACTCTCTCGCGGGCCAGAGGGGAGCAACCAACGCCAACCTGGTCCCTTCGTGAGAGGTGAACTTCTGCAGCACCTTGTTTAGGATCTTGAAAGGTGGAAAGGCATAAACGTCCAGGTGAGACCAGTCAAGCAGGAAAGCGTCTATGTGGGCTGCCTCTGGATCTGGAACTGGAAAGCAGTAAGTCGAGAGCCTCTTTGTCAGTGAAGTCGCAAAAAGATCTATGGTGGGTTGACCCCATGTCATCCATAGCTTCTCGCACACAGTCTTGTGCAACGTCCACTCCATGGAGATGACTTTTCCTCTTCTGCTGAGGCAGTCCGCCAAGACATTCATTTCTCCTTGCACAAATCTCGTCAAACGAGAGATGTTACTTGCCTTAAATGGAGTTCCTTCTGATCCGTGGACCAAAGACCCGAGCATTCCAGACTGTCCAGTGGAGCTCCCTAACCCAAATCCGATGCGTCTGAATACAACACATGGTTTGGGTTCTTGATCGCAAGAGAAAGACCTTCTCGAAGTCTGATGTTGCTGTCCCACCAAGTCAGACATGTCTAGACTGAGTTGGAGATTGGGAAAGAGATACTCTCTAAGCCCCTCTCCTTGTTCCAATGGTTTAGGTGAAATTGGAGAGGGCAAAGGTTGAGTCTCCCCAGAGAGATAAACTACTCCAGCGATGAAAGAGTTCCCACAAGGCTCGTTCAAACTCTTACAGAGCAACTGTTTTTCTCTTGCAAGTGACGGACTTTTAACAGAGCTTGTTCCATTCTTGTGGGAGACGAAAAGGCCCGAAAAATTCGACATTGTATCTCCATTCCCAAATAAAGAATAGTCTGGGATGGAGTACTGTAAGTTACGACTTCTCTACGTTCACTATGAGACCTAGCTCCTTGGTTAGGTCTAATGTCCATTAGAGGCTCTCCAGACAGCGATTTAATGACGACGCCCTGATTAGCCAGTCGTCAAAATAAAGGGAGGCTCTGAATCCTCAAAAAATGTAGAAAGCTTGCTACATTTTGCAAGAGCCTTGTAAAAACAAGAGGAGCAGGAATGAGGCCGAAGCACAGTGCTCGAAATTGGTACACTACTTTCCCGTCCACAAACCTCAGATGTTGTTGAAAGTTTGGATTAATCGGGATGTGGAAGTATGCATCCTGAAGGTCGAGAGAGACCATCCAGTCGCCTTCCCTTACTGCTGCCAGGACAGATTTGGTAGTCTTCATTGTGAACTTTGTCTTGACAATGAACACACTGAGCGCACTTACATCTTAAGTACTCCTGCAGTGAACGTGGCTGCCAGATCATTGGAGCCATCCCTGATAGCCTTGTTCATGCATGACATAATTGTACAGCAATACACTGACAGCTGGAGAGACCTTCTTACTTAAGGCTCCCAGGGACCAATCCAACAAATAAATACTTCAAACGCTCGAAAAAAAACTCCTAACAGGAGATGGTCTAGCTCTGAAGCAGACCATAAAATCTTGGAGCGTCTCATGGCTAAACGACGAGGAGAGTCCACTAGGCTTAAGAAGTCTCCCTGGGCAGAGGCAGGTACTCCCAAGCCGAGAACTTCTCCTGTGTCACACCAGACGCTCGAGCGAGAAGCTAATTAAGGAGGAGGAAAAGCAAAGGCAGACTTTCCTAAACTTCTCCTGGATTCCAACCAGTCTCCCAGTAAGAGCATGGCTCTCTTGGAAGAACAAGAGAGAACTGACTTTGTAAATGTAGGAGTCGAAGAAAGTCATGCCAAGAGTAAACTCAGACAGCAGAGCAGCCGTTACAAAACGAGTAGGACAAAATTTCACTAAAGAAATTCATAATTATAAAACAAGGGATTGTTGGACCACCCTAGGATATTCCTCTTCTGAATGACTCCCCAAAGGTACATTAGTTGAAAGGGGGTCATCAACTTCTTCAGAAGGCACATCATCTGATAAATCTAAAGTCTTGCGAGAAGGAGATTTATATTCAGAATGACGTGAAGGAAAAGCCTGACAGGCTACATCAACTTGTATATGAACAGAAGTTAAAGTTGGAGGGTCGATGTCACGTTGTGACTGCAGAGAATGTTATTCTACTACACGTCGTGACAGAAGTAACTGACGTTCAAACGTCCCGTAGTAACAACGGTGACTGCTGTTCGATGCTATATCGTGACTACGATGACTGACCCTCGACGTCACGTCATGTCTACGGTGTCTACCTCTCAACGTCTCGTCGTGTCTGCGGTGTCTGCAGCTCAACGTCACGCTGTGACTGCGGTGGCTGACGTTCAAAGCGATCAAAGTTACATCGAGATTTATGCTCCGCATCTCGTTTAACAGAAAAGCTGTCACTAGGGATAACGTCAGCGTGGCGTAACAAAGCTCGTTTAGAAGGTTGAAGACCCAAATCACGTATCCCAGAACCGTGACGTACAAAAAGCAAAGGATCCTTTCGCACAGGAACAGGATCATAAGCTTCTATTAAAGAAGAAAGCTTTAACAGCACATCTTGCAAAACACTTAACTTCGGATCAACCTGTGACTGCGGTGGCTGACGTTCAAATGTCACGTAGTAACAGCAGTGACTGCTGATCGATGCTATATCGTGACTACGGTGACTGACACTCGACGTCACGTTGTGTCTACGGTGTTTACCGCTCCACGTCACGTCGAGTCTGTGGCAGAAACGTCTGTACATGAACGTCATCGCTATGAACGGGACTCTCATGATGACTACAGCTAGAACGTTGAACTTGTTCTGAAGGAACTAATAAACGTTTCAACCGTCTCGAAACATTATGCCCAGGCTTTTAAAGAGACGAATCATCGGAAGACGAGGAGAAACTTCGTCTCTCCTGTCTTATGGCAAGGACGTGCTTGACGAGCAACGTCTGATACCTTTGAGGGAACGTCTGTTCGTTGGTTTACACCCCTCACTCCCTTAGGTCCTACGACATTCCTTCTCCCTGGTGCAGGGGAGCCTGAAAGAGGTCTCGGACTAGGCAAGCGACAAGCACGAACAAACGAACCCTCCGCAACACAGAACATGTTTTTTGCACTTTCTTCACTGATATCGCATTTTTAAATAATTTCACATTAGACATGAATAAAGCTGATTTCTACCTGAAGCATGCAATTCTCCCTTAAATCAAAAGGTTAGAATTGCGAAATGAGTCATATAATGTAAGCACATTAGTACAAAATGAAACACACATGCAAAAATCAATAAACATATACATATATATCGAATAAAACGGAAATATATAAAGTTAAAAAGATCAGTGACTGGGGATGAGACTAAAAACTAGTTCACTAAGGACTACGTTTTCAATCTCTCACCGTACAGTGCCTTGGGATGAGAATAAAAACTAAAACGTTTTATCCTCTCTCCCGTACAAAGACTTGGGACGAGAGTAAAAATCTGAATCGAGAACAACGTTACTCACTCCCAAACTCCTTGTACAGAGACTTGGGACGAGATTAAAGATCGGATCGTTCTCTCTTTCTCTCTCTCTCTCTTGTCACTCACAAGAGAATGGCTCACTCACTCTTCGTCAATAACAGGTTATTTGACTAAAGGAAAAAACTGAAAGGACTAAGAAATTGAAAATTAACGTGTTCCTTTAAATTAGTATCTAAAAAACTTCAGTTTGAAAGAAGAATGAACAAAACGTCAAAATCGATTTACTCTTTCTGCAAAGTGAAACCGTGATTCTCTCTTTCTCTATCGTAACGATAGAGCGCAAACTGCGTAGCATAAATAAACCAAACGTTAGTTCATCTTTGAAAAACAGCACAAAGACTATTCAAAGAATAAATTTCTTAAAATATTTTCTAAAAATATTCATCTCATCACTCTTACAGAGCAACTGTTTTTATCTAAACAAAAATAAAAAAAAATGAAAGGGCTCAACGTTATTTAACTTCGTTTTCCAAGTCAGGACCGCCTACAAAGAATAGGTAAAGGCCGCATATAAACAAAAACATAAAATTTATTTCGGTGTTTAGTATAAATGGAAAGCTAATCGAAGAGGCCTAATAAAGGCGGGTGAGATATAAAATATATAGAGGTAAATCTATAAATATCAACAATAATTTATAAAGTGATAAAATAATTACTAAAAGCCTTTAACACACTTCCGTACACTGAGGGAAGGGTCGGCCATCTTTTCTCTATGGAAAAACCAGAGCGAGATTAAAAAAGCAAGGGCAAAAACTTTTCCTCTCCTTTCAAAAGCATTTCTTTTGAAGATAGTATTGAATAATCCAACACGGCAAAAGCAATAAAACCAAAACCAAAACCAAGTACTTCACCAATCGGTAGAAAACTCGAGGTCAAGCGCGAGCGGAACCAGTGTTGTCTTTAACACCGACAGAGAAGAACTGGTTTGGTTGAGAAGTATATGCGGTATCTGGCCGATAGTCGGCGCTGGTGGGCACACCCGGCAGCCTTCATGGCAATCGCTCGCGAGTTTTTGGAATCTGTCGACCGTCGGAGACGTCAGCTATTTATATATTCACCGGCTAAGTTTAATATTTAAAAAGCGTGGTTTGTATTCCAGTTACGGAACAAATGAAGTTTATAGATTATTTTGTAATTAAATTTAATAAAATAATGATCATAATTAAGTTATCATGAAGGTACAAACTTACAAAAACTGGAGCTATTCTATAAAAACATACGGGGTAGAAGACATTCACAAACACTTTATAACAATCATTTTTCATATACATGTAAGCCAAAACACTACTGCACATTCGATAATTATATAAAAATTTGATATTACACAACTTTCCTTTATTAAGTATTGATGGGTCGAGCTCGACCCGAGGGTATCTCAGAAATAGCACAAGGAAAAGAGCTGGGATGAAATGCGTCCTCACCCGACTGCTGCGCATACTGAACTGAGGTCTTGCAGGTCGATATCACTCACAACTAATACGGAGGAAAAATTATGGCAAAAAAGACTTTTTTTTTTTTTTTAAACCTCGGGTCGTGTACAACCCACCACACCTATCCAGGGTTAAACAAGATGTCATTGTAATTGGTCGATAGTTTGCTGCTAAAATCTTATCCTTACCGGGTTTTAAAAAGGCAAAAATAATGGCTAGTTCCCAAACACTTGGATAACTATGATCATGCCATATTCTGTTAATAATGCTTAAAATAAATAACTTGGTATTAACAGGTACATGTTTAATCATTGCATAGGGAATTCCACCAGGTCCAGGAGCTGTATCGTTACACATAGCAAGTGCAGAATCAAATTATCTTTCAGTAAAATGATAATTGTATGACTCTTCCCTTCCTGTTGCAAAATTTAAAATTTTCTTTTCTTCAATACTCCTACAACGGTGACCAGGAGCTGCTTCACACTTGCATGATACATTTGAGAAATGATCAGCCAGGGCATTGCTAACTTCGGTTGCTCCAGTCACATACTGACCATTCACCTTCAACACTCGTGGTGGGTTTGGGGTGAATTTTCCTGCTATCTTTTCAACCTTCCTCCACACATATGATGTTGGTGTTCTACTGTTAATAGAGGAAACAAACGACACCCAAGACTGGCACCTAGCTTCTTTCATGGCCCGACGGAACTGTGCTCTACATTTCTTGTATATGATTAAATTCTCCTCAATGCGGCGTCTGTGCAATCGAGTTAATGACCTCCTTGTGGCTCTGTGCAGGGCAGTTAGTTCTGAAGACCACCAGGGGACTGGTCATCATTTGAATATTCCTTTTGTTTTGGGAATGAAGCTGACTCCTGCTGGATAAAGAGTTTCATTAAGTAAGTCTATGGCATTATCAACACTTTCAAACTGTTCTGCATTTCCTTCAATTTTGCTTCGCTCCCGAAATCTATCCCAGTCCGCCTTGTCAAGATTCCATCATGGTGATCTCTGTAAAGGTGGACCTTTGTTGGTGTTTATAATGACTGGTGCATGATCACTAGTATGCCAATCATCTAATGTTCTCCAATTAAAATCGAGATGACAGTTACAGCTTGCAATTGATAGGTCAATGCAAGACAAGGTACCTGCCTGAACTCTAAAGTGTATGGGCTCTCCTGTATGGAGGAGTCCGACATCCTCGTTCTCCACAATTAATGATATAATATTGCCCATGGTTTTTGCTAAAACATCACCCCATAAGGGATGCCTACTATTAAGATCTAGTTAGAGAAAAGGTTGTGGGAGTTGTTGAGTCACCTCGAATAAATTATCATATGAGATGTTATCATTTGGAGGCAAGATTGTGTATTTTCTCCCTATATCAATCTGTACAACCACTGCATGCAGAGGGTAGAGATAGACAAAGATATTTGGGGAACATCTTGACGAATGTATAAGAGACTTCCGCCATGGCTCCCTACTCGGTGATCATGCGGTGGCCTATAGCTAACATATTCCCAAGGACAAGGAGTATTAGCATCAAGCTTGCTCTCTTGTAGACATACAATTATGGGGGAATGCTCGTGAATTAAGAGCTTAATTAGAGCCCTTAAACCCTGACAGTTCCATTGCAAAATGGAAGAAAAAACTATGTATTAGTTTCTGGAAGACATCTTAGATGAGGTCTTCCTATTGACAGCTTTTGATTTAACAATATTTTCTGTAGGCTTCTTAAGTGTGGTTCTTGATAAGTTAGGCTTTACATTAGCCTTTTCAGTGTTCTTTATAACTAATTCTTGTGGGGGATGGTGGACCTCAACTTGAATTTTTGATTGATTCAAGTTTTCCTATTGATCTGAAATATCAACAGGCAGAACATCATATCTATTTGATGTAATAACTTTGGCGTTTTTAATGGATGGGGGTGAGAGAGATGGAGGAGTCTCTCTTTCCCTATTAACAGGTGTTGTTTTATCAGGTTTTGGTGTTTTCCCCACTACAAGTGCACCTGATAACTCGGTTTTATTTGAAACCTCTTCATCAAATCAGGCAAGATATAGCCTGATAGGTTAGTATTATCCTTTGTAATGGGGGACAAAGGTTTAATAGAGGTGAGCAAAGCCTTAGGTGATATTTTTGCCCTATCATGCATAATTTTATCAGATAGCGAATTCCTTTTTTGGGGGATACTAGCAGTAATAGGTGGAGTGGATGTCTCCTGCTTCATTTTTCCTCCTGATTTCAATACCTTTGCATAACTTGTTGATTTACTCAACAGACCCTTGGCATGCCCCACCCTTATGTGTTCGATACTGGATTTCTTGAGAGCAGCCTCTTCTAACTTATATTGCTGGCAGCTTCTATCAGTGGATTTATGATTCAAATTGCAGTTTATGCAATTGGCCTCTAGTATTCATTCTCCATGGTAAACATTGGAACAAGTACTACACATTTTATTGTTCTTGCAAACTTTAGATGGATGCCCATATCTAAAGCAATTGGAACATTGCAGTGGCTTCTGCTTAATAGTTCAAACTTTAATCCGTTCATTTTCTATGTAAATGTGGAAAGGCACATTAGCATCCTGGGAAGTCAGGATAATCATTGACGTTCCTGGGACTTTATGCACTTTCCACACAGTTAAAGGACACATGACTAATATCTCCTCTTCTGTAAACTCATAAAAGTCTCTATTGAAAACTACTCCCTTCCATAACTGAAGTTTCCATGGGGTTTCACATCCAACTTTATGTCATCATTCTCTGTCTTTAAATTGCTTATTACAACAGATTGTGTTTCTGATTTCGCACTTATGAGGAAAATGTTCTTTCCAAAATGAGATATATGTCCTGGTGCGATGGTACCTACTTTCTTTTGAAGAAATTTACATATCTTAAAATAATTTCCTATACTCCCTTTTGACTGAGCAATAAGCCACTTTGGTGGTTTTGGCTTTCTCTGAGAGGGTACAACTACCCCTTTATCAATCCAATCTGCAAGTGTGTATACATCTAGATCCTTAGATACCCAATCGCAAATTATTGATTTTAATATTCATAATATCACTAATTGCATTGAATGCTTCATTATGATTATCAAATGATACCCATGAATCCCATTAGTCATTTTCAAGCCCCGTTCAAATTTCTTCGATGTGACCATAATATTGAAATGATTTATACAGCACATCATAATTAGTTTCTATGGGAATTTGAGAGACATGAAGGATTTGCAATTTCTCCATGTCACCCAAATTACTTTGTTTTAGAGCATCAGTAGAATGGTCCTTTAGAGTTTTCAGGTCATCAAAAGAGCGGTTAAATCTGCACTCTTTGGTGTAGATGCCACACCTTCCTCCTTTACTTAAACCAGATGGCTCAGCCACACACTGTCCAAAAGAAAAGGCAACCGTTTTGGCTGATGTTTTTGACAGTAAATAGAGTAATGAAAAACTTGATCTTTCTCATTCCTGTTTACCTGAGGCTAAACTAACTAGTTTAGCTTTTCGATCTCGTGAAATTAAAGCTCTATTGATGGACCTTGATGCTTATGGAAGTATAGACCCAAATGGTATTTTCCCTTTGTTTTTTATAAAGACTGCAGATTTCTTAGCTCCCAAGTTATCTGTTACTTTGCGCATGTTAGCAAGAAGAGGAGCTTTTAGCACTTGTTGGAGAATTGGTAATGTTACCCCACAATGTAAATGTGTTTGTGGTAGGCTCAAGTCCAACTGATTACCACCCAATTTCCATAACTCGCATATTATCTAAAGTTTTTGAACGTCTTCTGGCAAAACGTCTTAATAGGTTTGCTGAAGGTAATCCTCCATTTCCTAGTTTACAATTTAGTTTTCGTAAAGGCCTTGGAGCAAGTGATGCCCTTTTTACAATCTCCAATGCTGTACAGAAATCTCTTGATTCTGGTCAGCAAGTTCGTATGATTGGCCTGGATTTTAGTGCTGCCTTTGACCGTGTTAATCATGAGGCCCTTGCTTTCCGTGGGTGGGTCGTTTCTTAGCATCACTATTGATTTTTTAAGTAATAGATCTCAAAGAGTTATTGTTGATGGGCACTATAGTGAGTATAAGAATGTGATATCTGGTGTTCCACACGGTAGTGTTCTTGGCCCATTACTTTTCATACTATATACATATGACATGTGGTTTAGCCTAGAAAACAAGCTTGTTGCATATGCAGATGATGGTACTCTCTTTGCATCAATTCCATCCCCTGAATGTAGATTTGGGGTTGCTGAGTCCCTTAATAGAGATCTAGCTAAAATTAGTGCATGGTGCAAATTATGGGGTATGAAGTTGAATCACACCCCAAAATTTACTTCTTCTTTAAAAACTATTCAGCATTATGGAGCTTCATCTGTGGTGGATAATGTGGGAGGGTGGGCTGTGGCACCCTAGCAGTACCAGCTGAACTCGGTTGAGTTTCCAACTAAGGTTGTAGCTTGGCTAATAATAATAATAATAATAATAACAATAACAATAATAATAATAATAATTAGTTTTTAAAGAAGAAGCAAGCCGGGTTATCCACCTCTTCAGCAAAGACCAGTCCTCTATTAGAGAGGGGCTGCCTCTCTTAAGGTGGGTGTACACTGGTCAGTGGGGGTAGTTAGCCCTTCCCACCAACGACTCCAATGCAGTGGGAAAGCAGTTCCCACCGTTCATCAGAGCCCAGCTTCTAATCACTAAGCCCCCTATCCTTAGCAAGGCTTCAGCATCTGGGGGGCTTCTCCAATGAGGTGAGGTGTCCCAGAAGCTTCTGGCAAGAGCGAGCAGGGAGCGGTCCCCCTTTCAAAAAGGCTTCTGCCACTTTCCTTTGTCTTAATACCCTGATGACAGATGGAAATGCTCTGGCCTGGGACGAATTGATTTCTGTGCCTTGATATCTGATGTTCTGTTGAGGGATGAGGCTGAACTTTTCTTAAACTGAATTCCTAGCTCTTTGCAGAAGTCTAGAGGGAGATCTGTGTGTTTTATAAGCAAGGCTCAATACTTTACCAAAAAAATCCAGTCCTCCAAATATCTCAAAAGCCTGATGCTCATGGCATGAGCTCAGGCTTTGACAAGGACAAAGATCCTGGTAAAGACCCGAGGTCCTGTGGAAAGGCTGAAGCACAGTAGCTTAAAGTGGAAGATCCTGTATCTGAAGGGAAACTTTAAGTACTTCCAGGATCTTGGATGGATAGGGACCCGCTAGTGGGCATTTTTCAGATTTATGGTTAACAGTAAATCGTTTTTACTGACAGCTTGAAAATCAGCAGCCAGTCTCTATTGTGAACCTTGTTAGTAAAACAAACAGGTTCAAATGGGTTAAGTCTGTGATGGGTCTCCCGATTCTCTACTAAAAAGAGATTGCTGAGGAAGCCTAGGAAGCCGTCTTAGACTTCCTCTAATGGCTCCTTTGGCCAACACCTTTGACACTTCCTTTTGTAGGAGGAGGTCCTTTACAAATCCTCTCAAATACAATGGTTGGATTGTCAGAGGGGGTGGATAGTCTACGAATAGGACATGATACCCTAAATGCAGTACTTCCACAGTCCAGGAATCAGCCCCGAAGAAATGCCACCTAAAATAATGGTTTTGTGGACATTCCCATACTGGTATTAACTTGGGTGATTTGACCTCCCTAACAGGAGCCCCTACAGCTAAGACATCTTCAGCTGTAAGAATGTGCTCTAGAGCAAAAACAAGACTGAGGATCTTGTCTCCTAGACTGTTGGAGTTCAGTAGGAGGAAGAAGGCACCTTTGCTGATTTTCTTGTTCATATGGTAAGTTCGGTTTGGGCTGTAGAGTGGCTGGGATCCTTGATGGTGCAACTCTCCTCATAAGAGAAGTGTGACTTGTTTTCACAGCCTTCTCAATAGGAGTAGCTATGTCTAAAGGAGAAAAAGGAGAAAAAGAAGGGGAGCCCACCAGGTTGGAATTCCTCAAACAGTGTGTGTCACTAGGAAACAACTGTTTAATACACCATGTTAAGGCAGCATCGCCTCTTTTAAGAATGCAGTTGCCCCATAGGAAGACTTTGATGAAGCAGGAATTTCAGCACTTTGGTTCCAGATCTCGACAGACCATCAAATTGCTTCAAGACGTCCTCATTACATAAGTTGTTTGTTACTGCGAAGCAAGACATTGCTCCTGACCAGTGATCTAGCCAGGAATAGGCCTGTATAGGAGACATAGCTGCCATCACCATGTTCTGTATCTCGGGTCAAGAGATGATGGAGAGGAGGTTGATAAGTTTGTCACTAGCTACACTCAGTACGAGGTTGGCACAAAAGTGCCAAGGGAGGCAACTTGGAGGATCTGCTCGCTTTGAATGAGAGTTTGGAGGCTCATGGTTGTGTATTAAACAACTTCAGCATGTCACGAGTTCGATTCGAGAGCGCCACATTAAACCTGTTTAGTGCCCCGAGATTGGGGAAAGATTACTTCAATAACATAATGCCTATTGGCCATTTTCCTGTGAGGAAGTTCATCTAGGCCATCCAAAAGGCAGATTAACCTCCTGATGTTCATAAGTTGAGAAACTTACGGCCCTGACGTCGGAACCTCGAGGGGGCCTACATCAGCTAAGCTGATTACCGTGTGCAACAAGGTTATCCGAAGAATCGTCAATAGGAATTAGGTTATGAATCTCAGTAATAGGCTCTTGTTTAGAGGTAACCGGTAGTTCAAGCTTAGGGGGCTTGCAACAAGAGACTTTAAGCTTTTCTTGAACGTCCTTCCTCTCTCTAACAACATTCTATGAATGGAGAGAATAGGAGACGGAGAAAGAATAGTCATGCTCACCCAAAGCATAAGCGTCTCTACTGCAGCAGTCTGTGAGGAAGTAACAGGGAGGTTTCGACATTAAGAAGTGCCATACGCATTTGGGAAAGAGGGGAGACTTTCAACGCTTTTACAGGAGATACTTCTAAAAGTGAAAGTCATCCCGCATAAACACAACCATAAAGGGCTCACCCCTCAAAACACTAGTGGGATGCGAGGAAAATCTATGCATATCAGAATAATAAGGGACCAAGGACACTGGGACTGGATTGGGTTAAGGGAGTGCAGTAACCATAGCAAAGGGATCAGCCTCTAGCATTGACTTGTGATCACTTTGTACATGGCTATTACGTGATAACTATGTACATGGTTTGGTTATCAAGTGATAATACATTCATAAAATCAGAATCATCATCAATAATTAATTCATGACCTTCGTCCTCTGTAACTGGAGCCTTCTATGAAAGAGCAGGGTTGGGGATATCGATCTGTGTAGAAAAGAGCTTACACTCTGATGTCACCAGAAGACGAGCAAGGGGAATGATCACTCTTGCCTCATTCCCTGCACCAGGAATGATATCTCTCCCATGGGGAGGATGGCCAGTCCATACAATACTCACATGGAAATTTCACAGAAAATCATTTGCCACCCTATGAGGGGCAGAGGGGATTTGGATTGACCTCAACCCAACTCATGTAAGTGACACAAGGGCGGCCGTCATGGCCGGGGCAGGTCCTTATGACACTAGACTAACTAGACATTGATAAACACAATTAGTGGCAATGATAAAGATAAACACAAAGTGCTAATGCACTATAAGGGTAAGCCAAAGTAGATAGAAGTGGTGATTGTACAGCGAAGAGGTAAGACCTCTTAATAAAATGGTGACCAGGAGAGATGAGGAGCTAGCATCAAACAGCAGCATGTAATGCTGTCCAGCAGTGGGATTGCCTGGTAACCTATTACAGTTATAACTGGACCCTTGTTTTTTTTTCTTTGTCTATTCATAGAAAATTGACATTAGGGGTAACCCCATTTATATGCCCTAGAAGTTTGTATCCGCGTATCAATAAATATATCTTTTACTTACATTTAATTTTAAAAAAAAAATTAAAACACTGAGTTTAGCAGTCTAATTAGTAAAGCAAGGTAAACTTCAAATAAAAATTAATAAAAGATATGATATTTAATCAAGAAATATTATGTACCTGCATGCTCCACAAGGAATTTTTGAAACCAAAGGCTCCAGGCAGGAAAACATGGCACCTCCAGATGCAATGCAAAACATGGCCATAATCACATAGACTGGAAGAAAAACAGAATTCTCATCAAAATTTAGTTAACCTTATACAGTTACTTTACCTTGAAACCAACGTTTTTATTATGAACCATTTGTTTAAAAAATCTTAAAAATCACAAATGTATCCATATAACAAAAATACAATCAAAATCATCACAATAAATAAATGGTATAACCAAACATTTCATAGGTATGAATATTTTGCCATTTATAAATTACTCTTTTGCGGCAGAGTTCTTGCCTATCAGATGCACCCGTTAAGAGAATTACACTACAAATGTGCCTTAAGCAAACAATGAAAAAGTCTCCATATACTACAAAAACCTACAGCTATTTATCAAAGTACCCTGTACACATTAAATTTATTTTTCACTAATTTTATAACAATAACAAAGACTACAGGTCAGATGATATAATTTTTAAAAAGAATGTATGAGCAAACATTTAATTTTGAATAAATATAAACATAAAAACTGAAACCTCTCTAAGTACATTATTTATAAAGTTCACCCTTCAAACTCGACACCTAATTTCCAATGTATAGTAACGATCCTATAAGTTTACTCGTTGGGATATATCTTACAATGTGCCCTGTCTGGCTCATGTGGAGAACACCAAAGGTTCTTAGTAGTATTTCTTTGCCTGGCAGATTAGCTTTCTTCCTTCAAACTTTCCCCCCTTCTTTTCTTCAATTTTATCTTCCTCTTGTTTCAATTTCTAACTCATTCAAGAATAATCCTTCAGGCAAGAATTAATAATCATACTGACAAGGGCTTGAATTGTTCAAATTTTTTTCTAAGATTAAGAAATCAAATGATTTCACAACAAAAATAAAATTCAGGATGCAATTCAGGCAATCTTGGTAAGAATATCTAACTGGGGGTTACATTTTCTTCTAACCTGAGCAATTTTACGTCTATCCAAACTAGTAACTGTTTCCGGTGAACAAAAATATGTGCTCTTATGGGAAAAATGTGAAGTTTACAAAGAATTCAATAAGGGAACCATGAATAAAAATATGTATCTGTTCCAGTTGGTTTTTAGGATCTCTTCATTAAAAACAGGAAAGAGCAAAACACAGTCATAAAACAATATACCACTAGTAAATAGAAAGGGAATAAAACACCAAAGCTGTTTTCTACCATTAACCATAATAAAACATGAAAAGTGTAAAATACTGTACTGTCATTTACTATATAAAGAATGCCCAAACCCACAAAAAATAATATAAAAGCTTACCAAGGTAATCATAGAGGAAGTATAAGAGCAGCAGCATGGTGCACATCATAATAACAAAAAACAAAACAATTTTTGGAGTTAAGTTCATTGAAGTTTCCTCCTGAGGCAAAACCGGCTCCTGAAGGTGCTCTTGACGACCTTCATAAATTGCACCACCACACTGCTCACTCAGGTACCTACAAGATAACCAAAGAAATCAAATTTAAAAAAGTTTAACAAAAACAGAAATTTTTTTATTAACTGGATTCATAAACTAACTGACAATTGAAAGTTTAAAAGTTTTAAGGTCCCTCATGAATGGCCGAGGCAAGAGACAGACAATGTCATAGCACAGAACAATGCCCTACAGACTAACCATATACGTTAATACATATGGTTAGTACCCAAGCTTCCTCTCCACCAAATCTAGGACCATAAAGGGAAAGGCAATGGCTCCCAAAACATGCAACCCCCCCCCCCCCCCATTCTTAGCTTACAAGGATGGTGAGTTTGCCAAAAAAAAAAAAAAAAAAAAAAATGTAGGACCAGAAGGGAAATTCATCATCCACACATTTAAGCCTATAAAGTTTTGTATAAATGATGAAATGTTTATCAAATACTGATACTGCATAAAAACAAAAATACACCATTACATTTAAAACTTAATTCTTTTTTTCTATGAGTTATATACTAGTCATACCGAGAGCACAGATGAGCATGGAGATACCTTTGCAATTGAATGTAATCAATTTGCAGTCTTAAAGACTTTAAGAGACAAAGAGCAGATAATTAATGAAGAATGGTGTGATAATAACATATATCATTCAGTTGCTAGTGAAGTTTTGGGACATATAGTTGCAAGAAGAAAACCATAGATATCAAATGATACTTGGGATACCATAAAAAGGAGTCAAAGATGGAAATTAATTGTTGAAAGTTTTTGAGGAAGTAATAAAATTTACAAGGTTGAGCACGCTAAGTATTCCAGTATTGATATTGAAGTCAAAAGAAATGCCAGGAATGACTGGAGAGAATATTTAGACAGGATAGCAGATAAGGCTGACAAAGCTATGAATTCTGGTAGTGGCTATGGTGTAATAATTGTGCATATAATTATTAATGCAATCTCTACCAGGGTAAAAAAGAAGCATATACCCATCCCTCCAAAAAAAAAAAAAGAGAGAGAGAGAGAGAGAGACAGAGAGAGAGAGAGAGAGAGAGAGAGAGAGAGAGAGAGAGAGAGAGAGAGAGAGAGAGAGAGAGATATATGGATCTGTTATAACGACAGAAGATGAAAAAAGGCAACGTTTGATGGAACACTTTAGGGAGGTCATGACTAGGACACATGAAGGCAATAATTTGATTGATATATCTAAGGCTGAGGAAGACCTTGATGTGCCCATGAATGAACTCGGTGTGTTTAAGTCGGACTTATCATTAAAAAGTAAAGAAATGGAAAGTGCCTAGATATGATGAAATAACTCCCAAGATGATACTGGCAGAAAATGAAGTGACTCTCAGAATACTTACAAACTTATTTTGTGATGTGTGGCGTGAAGAGGCAAAGCCTGATGACTGGAAGTATTGGTAAAAATGGAAAAAAAAGATTGGACTGATTGCAATAATTACAGAGGCATCACACTTATGTCAGTTGTCATGAAAATATATAGTAAGCTCATTCTAATACTCTAGTAGAGCTACTAGCGGATTTGTATGCAATTGTATGTCCAGAGCTAAACTCTTCAGGAATTAACTAATTGAAGGTCCAGGAAGAATATTTTGTTGGTAACACATTTCCCACTGATGACGAAATAGACGAAATGGCCAACCTCCTTTTGGTTGATGTACTGCCATCCACCACGACTTATCTCCGTAAATGTTGGACATAGGAAGTTGCCTGACACTCAAAATAGGCAGAATGGCCAAATTATGGGGGTCAGTACTACATATTTTTCATTTTATTATAATATTTAGATATATAAAATATATTATATCGGACAAAAAAATTCAGCATAGGCAAAATTATCTATTTACTGATTGTGGATCCAAGGTAGTTTCCAAGTGTTAAGGGGACCGTCCGCTATGGTGTTTGACATAACTTTAAAAAATCGAAAATCGTTTTATTGTTTCTATGTATGCAGAGACATATCGTACATACTTATTCACAGTTTGGTATTTTCTCACTTATTTATTGTTCAATTTTATGGAGGAAGATATTAAAAAGAGGAAGAAGCAAAACGCAGATTCATTTTATCTTTTGACACAAATTATTCACAACTTGTCAAGATCAAGAAAGCTAGACAACAGCATAATAAACCTACTAAGTTGCTGAAGGAATCATTGAGATGACTAGACAGAAAGAAGCCATACCCTTATGGAATCTCCTACATCATGAGAAAGATCTTCATATGGTACAACTGCTGGAATGGTGTATCTTAGAGGAAAGGGACGATAGTGAACCGAGCTTACACCATGAGTTCAGTCCAAGTGTCTGAAGGCTGGCCATGATTGTGCAAAGATGTTTTTGGAGTAAAAAAAAAAAAACATTAAATCAACAATCCATTCAGTGCTAGAATCACACTTCGGAAAATCTTTTCTAGAGCTGAAGTAATCCAAGAGGCTGTTAACACACGTCTTTAATGCTCGAAAATTGTTGAAAAGAGTTAACAAGATTTTGTTAATACTAAATTATATTACAGGAAAAGGTTGCAGCAGAAACAGTTATGTAAATTGACTACACTAGAGAAAGAGGGTATAGCATATTAGAACTGAAGTATGAATTGACCAACACATTCCCCTTCCTCACAAGTAATTGTAAGCATGATATCAAATTGATGAAGCCCATTAAAGCTTCCTTAACCAGGGAACTGGTCAGTCAACTTCCACTGGAGATGAGGAATGTAAAGACTGATGATCAGGTGACTTCATGGCACTTTGGGTAAAACTACCGATGAAATGGTATTATTTTTTATGTTACTAAAAAAATATTGATCAAGTAATTGGAACAAAGAGAATTCCATCCAGAACAAATCACTATGACCTTTGGATCTAACAATCAGATACTATGTAGATCTTGAAATGTTCTGGAGCTCTATGTTAAATATACTTCATCGAGGTCAAACTTGTAATTCTTCCTTTCATGGAGCAGATTCAGTACAGAATTCTATGGTCCAGACTTTTCAGATAAGCGCAAAGTCTCTGTGATGTTACCGAGCAGGAGGGAGCTGGAATAAACCATCTGTGAATTTTGTTTGACATCAAGATAAGTGGAACAGATTGTGTCCCAGAAATATTAGCAGAATGTCCTTGGTACACCTGCTATCTATATGCTGATCTGTCTTCAGGTTAGCATTGTTGAGAAAATGGATGTGGGTATCACTGTAATAGCTACTTTTGAAATCGACACTATCATGCATATGTTTGCTGTTGAAATAAATTGTGGCTGCCAAGTTTATTGATCAATACTTTCAGATAATGCAACACATTGTCACATACTTTAAGGGGGACGGCCGGCTAATGCCGTTTTTCAAGGACAGGACTTTGACAGTTCGTACCACATAATAAGGTGACTTAGGACATCTTAAAATTGCATAGGAGTTTTGCCTCTGACCTTCAGTTTTGCAACACCAGGGTGATTTATCCTAAAAATGAGTTTTTCACATTCTATCTCCTCCCTTGATAATTAATATTGAGACCTGGGATTACTATCCTATAAAGACCTGATATAGACCTCCAATAAAATGAAGAGTTTTTTCTAAGTGTCACTTTTTGCTAGATATGAGTTTTTTCATTATGGTAAAAAAATAAACCCAAAATTCAGAGAAAACAATTAAAAAAAAAAAGAGAAACAAAAATTTGTAAAAAAGAGCAACCTTTTATTATTTTATAATGTCTTTTTAAGTTATATAGCAAATTTCAATGCTATATCTTTAAAACTAGGGGGGAAGATAGAATTTCAAGGTCAATAAGTATAGTTTCTGGCCTACGGGCCGACCAAGGGAAAGGCCCGTGCCAACAACAAGAGTTGGCTATAATACCCCAACAACAACAAGTATACAGTGGTACCTCTACATACGAATTTAAATCGTTCCACAACCGACTTCGGATGTAGAAAATGTTCGGATGTAGATACGAATTTTCCCATAAGAATACATGGTAATTCATTTAATTCGTTCCTCAGCCTAAAAACCCATAATAAATCCTTAATAAATGGCTACACATAATTACACATAACAATAACATACCTGCATAATATGAAAGAATCATGTAAAAAAGATCATTATAAAGAAATAATAAATAAAACATGTGTTTTATTGCCACTTTACCTTAGAGGCTTAGAGACAGGCCAACGCAGGTGTAGGATTTGCTACGCCAGGACGAGACGGACGATCGGCAAGAAGGTAGACATGGTGTTAACATGTTCTTTGAATAAATACTCTCTCTCTCTCTCTCTCTCTCTCTCTCTCTCTCTCTCTCTCTCTCTCTCTCTCTCTCTCGTTCTTCACTGTTAGTGTTAGAGACGTCTATTAATTTTTTCTGAGAGAGAGAGAGAGAGAGAGAGAGAGAGAGAGAGAGAGAGAGAGAGAGAGAGAGAGAGAGAGAGAGAGAGATTAAACAAAAATGAGAGATTAAACAAAAATGTGTTGTGTACATATTTTTAACAGCGCTAACGAGTTGAAAGACATTTAAATGTAACTAAAAATACAAAATCAAGCGAATCTGAATTCCTTTATTAACTAAAACAAATATTGTTACAAACACACTCGTGTGCGTATGCGCAAACACACACACACGTACGAGGAGACACGATCGGCGAGGAGGTAGAGATGGTGACTGCGATAACATACAGTAACTTACACTACGGAAATTTTAATCTAACTTAGCTTATTTATTTTTTTTATTTTTATATTTCATATTTTTTACATTTTTTTTTCTTTAGATTTTTTATTTTCATCACTTTCAGTGACGAGTTACAGTATGTTATCGCAGTCACCATCTCTACCTCCTACCCGACCGTCTCTCTTACTGCGTAGCGATTCTTGCACCTGTGTGTGTGTGTTTGTGCATACGCACAAGTGTGTGTTTGTATCAATATTTGTTTTAGTTAATAAAAGGAATTCAGATTACCTGTTATTACTTTCTTAGTTAAATTTAATTGTTTTTCAACTCGTTGACGCTGTTAAAAATCATATGTACTCTAAACACATTTTTGTTTAATCTCTCTCTCTCTCTCTCGGAAAAAAATAATAGACGTATCTAACACTATAACAGCGAAGAACAAAAGAGAGAGAGAGAGAGAGAGAGAGAGAGAGAGAGAGAGAGAGAGAGAGAGAGAGAGAGAGAGAGAGAGAGAGAGATATTTTATTTAAAGAACAAGTTAATGCTATGTTTAGAGAGAAACAGAAAAAGAGAGAAGTCTTATTTAAAAGAGCTTGTTAATGCTATCTTGGTTTTCTTTACTTCACTTTTTTCTTTCTTTCTGTTCATCACGCTGCCCCTTCTCACAAATGATCGTTGCCAACAATCTCTTTGTCCTTTATCCCTATCAACAATAGGCGTTCTATCTCTTCCAGGGTATTGCTACGATGTCTTGTAATAATGGTGATCCCCTTCGATGGTTATTTGCTTTAATGGCTGCCTTCATCTTGATGATCCTCGAGATCATAGGCCTATTCCGGCCATATTATTTAGCCATACAGTATCACTCACATGCACACTGCTCTCATGTTTTTCTATAATTTCTTGCTTCAATTCTAATGAAAGAATTGCCTTCTTCCTGTACTGAAACTTAGCTTCTTAGGCACCATGATTATAGGTAAAATCAAAAATGAAATGTGAGAAAAGGAAGAAAATAAGCACTGTTAATAACAGACCAAACAGAGGACAACCACACGATACACACCAGAACAAAGAACTGAGCACTCGACGCTCAATGGCGTAATGTTTACTTCGTATGTTGGAGCAACACTTCGGATGTCGAGGCAGAAATTTGGTCAAATTTTACTTCGTATGTTGGAAAATTCGTATGTTGGGACATTCGTATGTAGAGGTACCACTGTAGTTTTGAGATACGGGTGTTCAAAGATTTTCTTTGCATTTTTATAAAGACAATCATAATATATGATGACTATGAATCTTATGTCCATTTTTTGGATACTAATATAACAAAACAAAGTTATTTATCAATTTAACCATAAATGAAGATCCCATTGCTCATTATCTTGCTTCTTTAGGCAAGACGGTCGCTCCATCATCTCTCTCTTTCACTAACTCCGCTAATTTCGCCGACATCTAAATTCTTATTAGAGCAAATTTTCTTCTTCCTTATGTTAGCGAGATGTTTAAATTGTGCTTTCCTCTTTGGCATGATGAAATTCTTGCCAAATACGAGAAAAACAGACGTAAAAACGAGTGAATGTCAGAGGTCAAACTCAAACATATACTCTCTATGAGGTTTGTGGTAGAACTGGAGGGCGAAGGGTGTAATGTCCATGTAATACATTGTCTTGTGACTCGGGGAATCTATACAGATGCCATTGCTCACAATTTGTTTTACATTAAAATGTAATAATTATCAAAATTTATGATAACAGAAGAAATACTGCATTTTCTTGTAGGGAACAATGTTTTGGTTTATTGAGATACTTTTACTAGTTACCCTGTAACTATGAAAGTAAGGGGAATTTTGACAAAATATTTTGTATACGCATTCTCCATTACCATACGAAGCTCAGTGAATTTTTTCAGGATTTTGTGTTTTTCTTCCAATAACCCCCCTATATTGGCATTCTGGCCGGGCCCCTTAACAAGTATTGTTATTAGAAATTCCCATGATAATACATATTAGCAGCATACACATACCAGCTGTATCCAGAAAAAAGAACATCTTGCCATAACTTCACTGTTCATTATGTTTAAAGCATCAAAGAATAATGCTGCTAAGTTAGACTCTCAGATTTGATACAACACCCAATTTCTATCACCACTACTCTTTCTTGCTTTGTCACAGACTGCACATTTCCTTTCTATTTAAGTGCTACAACAACTAGTACTCTTCTTCCATCTTCTCTGTGCCTCGTATCTATCACAGCTTTCTCCTTTTTCAATTTTCATTTGAACAACTGGCCCATTAATTGTTTTCATTGATCTCTTCGACCTCAAATTTTCAAACTTTTGACTTTAAAGAGCATTTGAATGCCTTAATGCACATGTTTAATCTTGAGATGATGGATAAATTATCCAATTCTTATGCTGCCAGAAGAATTTTGGCATAACCATCATCTGTTCCAGAAAAAGGACAGTTATAGTATGAGTAAAATCTATATGACCAACTACCCTTGTAGGAGTTCATATTATACATACAATTTATATAAAACTGCAAACTAAATAATGAAACTTGAATTTATGGTAAAAATTACTTGTTAATGTTTTCCCTGATGTAGTGTTACATATAACACTGGCATTTCCAGCATAAACGCATTCGCTGCTGACTTTGGTAGTACTACAGTTTCATGTCTAATGTTTTATTCAGAGCAAGCAGGATGAACACTAAAATAACATGTTATCAGAAAACAGTAAACAAAAAATAAACACCTATTGCAGATCATTGTACAATAAAAAAAAATGTGTAAAAAAAACCATTGACTTTTGTTTGTGAAAGTGTATTACTGAACCCCATAATGTGGCTATTCTGCCCATTTTGAGTGGTCAGGAAACCTCCTATGTCAAACATTTACAGAGATAAAGTCACAGCATATGGCTGTACATTGACCAAAAGAGAAGTGGCCATTTCGGCTATTTCGCCGACAGTGAGAAATGTGTTACCAAGAAAATATTCTTCCTGGACTTTCAATTAGTTCATTCCCGAAAAGTTTAGCTCTGGACATATATTTCCATATGAAACCACCATGAGCTACTCTAGTATAAAGAGACAAGAGAAAGATTGATGAAAAGCTGAGAGATGAACAAGCAGGATTTAGAAAAGGTAGAAGCTGTACTGAACAAATTTTTGTTTCAAGACATGTCATACAGCAATGTGTAGAATATAGAAATCCTATGGCATTTGCAGACTATGAAAAAGCCTTTGATAGAGTGCACCGGCCAGTTTTGTGGAGAGTCCAGCGTTATTATGGAGTTCCTCTTAAATAAATAAATTTGTTCATAAGCATAGCAAATGTGAAGTTAATGTTAGTGAAGTCCTATCAAATGAATTTCCAGTTAACAGTGGAGTACTAAGTTGCTTATTCTTCTCAAGGATTTTGTAATAAATAGAACTGTTGGAGATGGTGGAGAAGGATTGGACTGGATTGGTAAAAGGATATTAGCTTACCTATAATATACTTATGATGCTGTTCTTATCAACAGAACACCACGACTTGCAAAGCTTGCTTACCAGAACGCGTGAAATATCACATGAGGCTGGGCTCAAGATAAACAGAGGAAAGATAGAGATAATGAAAATGGAAGATGAAATATCATTGGAAGTAAAGATTAATGAGGTGGAATCATTTAAATATCTAGGAACTATGATCTCTACCTTACCAATTCCCCAGCAAGTGCTAAAAGAACTTCTTACTAACCTGTGGAAAATAACAGATAACTTAGGAGCTAAGAAATCTGCATTCTTTATAAAAACAAAAACAAAAAACAAAGGAAAAATACCATTAAAGGCTACACATCCATAAGCTTTAATTCTCATGAAATTGAAAACCTAAACTAATTAGTTTAGCCTCCAGAAAACAGGAAAGAGGATGATAAAGTTTCTCATTATTATGTTTCCTGTCCAACACATCAACCAAACGGGTTGCCTTTTTCTTAAGGACGGTGAGTGACAGGAGGAACTGCTACGTCTAATCCAATAAGTGGAGATTTTCTCTTGCTTGAGGGTACACTCACGCACAGATATTCTATCCTACTTCTCTTACTCTTGTATTTATTGGTTTTTATAGTTTATACAGTACTGTATATGAAAGATTTCTTTTCATATTACTGTTTTAAAATATCTTATTCCAATTGTTCATTACTTATAGTTTCTTTATTTCCTTATTTCCTTTTCTTACTGGGCTATTTTTCCCTTTTGGATCCTTTGGGCTTATAGCATTTTGCTTTTCCAACTATGGCTGTAGGTTAGCAACTACTACTTTTATTAGTAATAATAATAATAATAATAATAATAATAATAATAATAATAATAATAATAATAATAAGCATAATAATAATAATAATAATAATAATAATAATAATAATAATAATAATAATAATCATAATAATAATAAAGGCAGCTGACCACTTATGTTCCTGGGATATACCAGAAAGGGTTACTTTCAGTTAAAGCACAAACTCTATAAGCTGAGTATACAGTAGTTATTCCAAGTAAAATCTGATCTGTTAGCCTCCCTAAGATGACAGGCCTCCTGCTTCTCCAAATAAACACATCTATAATCATCACTGAACAAGGCTTTGTCTTTTACTCAGTACTTTGGCACACAAGAAGGGATAGCCTACCAATTACATTGAATAGATTATAATTCAAAGGAACAACAGGCTTACCACTATAATAAAATTATGACCAATTCAAGCTCAGGTCACTCAAAATGGCATTCCAGACTGCTTGAGATTTCATATAAATCTTATATGAGTATGCACATCAGGGACAGGCTGCTCAGTCTTCACTACTAATAAAATCAAGGCATGATCAGATGTCCCAAGTGCAGAACTAACCTTACTTAGTGTAATGCTTTGAATTAGAAAAGATCTTTTTCAGACCTGACCATCTAGCAATTCTGTTGACATTATGCAACTATGCACAAGTACATGGGTACAATACAAAACTGCTATGTGTTAATACAACTACATACTAAGAAGAAAAAAAGTGAATACTACAAGAGAAAGATCCGCGAAGCAGCAACTGACATAAATAAGTTATATCCTCTGTTTAATGGTTTACCGGGAAATGTAAACGAAAAACAGCTACATGATGAATACAGTGACAAGGAACTAGCTAATAATTTTCTAGTCTTCTTTGAAAGTAGAATTGAAAATATAACCATGTCATTTGTAAATATTCAACATCAGTTTAACGATACTCCAGATACACAAATAAAATCAATGAGATTTAACAACATAACACAAGATGACACCACCAGGATTATCGAGAGCAAAACAAAAAAAAACAGTGAACAGTGCAATCGATCCTATGCTAATATCTGAAGTAATTGGAGCGAGAAACTTTTCTAGTCTAGCAGAAATGAGAATAGCAAATGCAAGCATTGATGAATTCATGTTTCCTAAATCTGAGTATATGGCTATAGTCACACCAGTTCTCAAAGTGCTCTGGATTACCAGGAATTAAGCTCATATAGACCTATTTCGAATCTATCCTTTGTTTCAAAAGTTCTAGAATACGTAATTCTTGAACAACTGGTCAGTCACTTAGAAGTAATAGAAGCTTTGCCTGACAACCAATCTGCTTACAGAAAACTATACTCTACGATGACAGCCATCTGCTCTGTTGTAAATGATATGCTGGAAATGATGGATGAAAATAAATGTGGTATTTTAATATTACACGATCTTAGTGCTGCTTCTGATACAGTTGTGCATGAACTGTTTCTCTGTCAGTGCTAGAGAGCGGACGTGTTGTGTCGAGTTCTGCTCTTGATGCCCTGAGTCATGTTTTAGCTTTGTGCTTCTTGCTTAGAATATCATTGAAAAGATATTAGTTAGTCTTATGGAGAAACCTAAGTGATAAGAAACAGTACACCATGTCTGCTCATAACTATATCTGCTTCAAATGTAATGAAACAGGTAGATCGGAAAAAAAAGGATAGTATGTGATTGTAAAAGACTCTACCATAAGAGATGTGTTTATATAGTGACAGCCATCAGTGAGAATGAATGGATTAACCTAGACTAGTTATGCCCATACTGAGTACATGAAGCCAGACAAAAGAATTTAGTAATATCAAAATTAAAGGAAGATGTAAACATGAGTAATCTGGCCCTGAACGAACAAGATGCGAAAATAGATGACTTGGAAAACAAACTTGCGAACCTTAGCGCAGACGTAGCAAATTCCACCCAGACCACTGACCTCACTGAGAAAGTTGACATTCTTGCCATGAATATGGAATCAATTAAAGCAACACTTCAAACAATGATAGACCCAAAACATAGAAACCAACATTTGCTGACAAAGTTAAAGAAAAAAAATCTGTTGATAATTAAATCAACAAATGCAACAACTAAAATTCCTGAAAGAAAAAGTGAGGTTGAACAAGCACTTAAAGACATTCCTATATTTAACACGAGGTCAACTACGAATGGAAATGTTGTTGTAAACTTTGCAAACAATATGATGAGAGAAGAGGTGGCAAACAAAATTCAGACATTGGTGGCTGACACTGAAATGAGAAAAATCGGAAAACTAAAACCCAAAATAATGATATGCAATGTATACAATGATGAAGATGATGTAGTAAATGCTTTGATTCAAAGAAATCGCTGCCTGGACCGAATCCAAAATATAGAAGATAAGATAAATATAGTCCTGAAGAAAAATGCCCTGGCGGGAACCACCCATCATGTGCTGAAATGCGATCCTGAAGTTTGGAGGGCTATTCATGATAATGGGGACAAAGTTTCATTACAATGGGGTATCTATAACATACGTGATAGGTACCACGTGATCACCTGCTACCACTGTCAGAGGTATGGATATTTTGAAAAAGATTGCAAGTCTAAGAATGAAGATAGAGTCTGCGGGAAATGTTCAGGGAGACACTCCACCAGGGAGTGTAATTCGCAAGTGTCAAAGTGTATAAACTGCACAAAGTTAAACAGACCAAGTGACTACACAGTAAATTCTAGAGACTGCAATGTTTTTGACTTGGGAATTGAAAAGACTAGCGGAAAATACTGATCATGGTTACTAGAGATGTCATAAACTGTGGCTATGTAAATATACAATCTGTAGGTAATAAGACTTCAAATTCGAGAATTGATAAACGAGAAATATTTAGATATACTAGCATTATCTGAAACATGGCTAAATAACTTGGACAAGGCAAAGATCACTGAAATGACGGCCCCCACACATGCCTTCTTTCACATACCGAGAGAAGGTAGGTCTAGTGGGGGTGTCGGACTCTTTATTCATAAAAGTTACTCAAACCTCAAAATGTTGAAAAGAATTAGTGTAACAAGCTTTCAATATATAGAAATAAAATTTACGCCAAAAAATAGAAGAATATCCTTTGTAACAATCTACAAACCTCCTAGAACAAACACTAGTATCTTTTTTGAAGAATTTGGTGCTCTCATGAGATGATTACCATGGAGAAAAACGAATTAGTTATCTGTGGAAACTTCAATTTTTGGAGGGATGATGCATCAATTCCTGACGCTTTGGCATTTAGTGAGTTACTTGAATCATATCGACTAGTGAATAATGTCGACTGTACAAGTACTTTAACTGGCCATACGCTAAACTTAGTTCTAAGTGATGACATGAATAATATTGCATCAGATATGAAAGTCGAAGAGAAATGTACTAGTATCTTTTTTGAAGAATTTGGTGCTCTCATGAGATGATTACCATGGAGAAAAACGAATTAGTTATCTGTGGAAACTTCAATTTTTGGATGGATGATGCATCAATTCCTGACGCTTTGGCATTTAGTGAGTTACTTGAATCATATCGACTAGTGAATAATGTCGACTGTACAAGTACTTTAACTGGCCATACGCTAAACTTAGTTCTAAGTGATGACATGAATAATACTGCATCAGATATGAAAGTCGAAGAGAAATGTACTATCTCCCTGGTACACAAACTCATTATGTCTATTCTGCCTCTACAAAAACATGCATTAGTTAACCCTTTTACCCCCGGGGTATTTGGAAATTTCCAACCCTTAACCCCCAGGGGGTTCTTTTTTTCCCAACACATTTTGTAGTATATTTTCTTTAAATTGCTCTAACAGCCTTAATTTTTGTCATAGAGAGGTCAGGTTGGTCTCATTCTCTTGGAAAATGCCTGAATTTTCTCAAAAAATGATAAAAAAATATGAAAAACTAATTTTTATAGCATTTTTTTGCAAGGACGTACCGGTACGTCCATGGGGGTAAAGGGATGGCTTTTGTGAAACGTACCAGTACGTCCTTTGGGGGTAAAAGGGTTAAGAAAATAAACTTTGGACAAAAATCAAATTTTTCTCCTACCGTACATATTGAAGAAGTTACAAAGAAAATAAATAATGCTATCAACATTCCCTGTGATCATGATGACCAAGCTAAGTATGCTAACTGTCTTATGACCACTTATAATAGAGTGAGTAAAAGTGAATATTGTATGATACCATGTGCCCACCGATGGAAAAGACTATAACCGTAAATGACCAATCTCCTTGGTTTGATGGAAAGACTTTGGAAAAAAAGAGAAAAAAAAAAAAAAAGAGGGAATAAAGACATAAAGAAAGTGGAATAGGTTAAAAACTAAAAGTACTTGGGTAGAATACAAAACTGCTGCATGTCAATATAACTACCTACTAAGAAGGAAAAAAGTGAATACTATAAGAGAAAGATCCTCGAAGCAGTAACAGACATAAATAAGTTATATCGTCTCCTGAATGGCATAATGGGAAATGTAAAAGAAAAGAGAAGCTACCTGATAGATACAGCGACCAGGAACTAGCTAATAATTTTCTAGTATTCTTTAAAAACAAAATTGAAAACATAACCAGGTCATTTGTAAATACTCAACATCAGATTAATGATATACCCGGCGCACAGACAAAATGAATACGATTTAACAACATAACGCAAGATGACATCAGAATTATCAAGAGAGCAAAGAAAACAAAATGCGCGATCAATCCTATGCCAATATCTGAAGTAATTGGAGAGAGAGACTTTTCTAGTCTAGCCAAAATAATAATGAAAATGGCAAATGCAAGCATTGATGAATGTAAGTTTCCTAAATCTGAGAAAATGGCTATAGTCACACCAGTTCTGAAAAATGCACTGGACTACCAGGAATTAAGCTCATATAGGCCTATTCCAAATCTATCCTTTACCTCAAAAGTGCTTGAATATGTAATTCTTGAACAACTAGTAAGCCACTTAGAAGTAATAGAAGCTTTACCCAACAACCAATCTGCTTACAGAAAACTATACTCTACGGAGACAGCCATCTACTCTGCTGTAAATGATATGCTAGAAATGATGGATGAAAATAAAGGTGGTATCTTAATTCAGCTCGATCTCAGTGTTGCTTTTGATACAGTTGTGCATGAACTGCTACTAAATGATCTCCGGTCCATCGGCGTTGAAGATCAAGCCTTCGAATACCTAAAAGACTACTTGGTTGGTAGAAATTACTGTGTACAAATTGGAAACTCTTATCCATCATATGAACCCTTAAACAGAGGGGTACCCCAGGGGAGTGTACTTGACCCAATCTTATTCTGCATCTATACTATTGGTCTATCGAAAATACTACAAAGGCATGGCATGAAGTTCAAACTATTTGCAGATGACACACTATTTTACTTCGCCATAAATGATATACATGACACTACTGAAACTATAAACCGAATCCTTGATAGTGTTAGAAAATGGATGACACAAACAACTAAAACTAAATGAGAACAAAACTGAATTCATGGTGGTGGGAAAGAGAAACAGTGTGAAAAACTTAGGTGATCTTCAAATGAACATAAATAATGACTCGGTGCCGATATCTAGTAAAGTTCGAGATCTAAGTGTATTTCTTGACTGTAACCTGTCTCTAAATGCCCAAATAAATAATGTAATGAAAACTACTGGTTATCATCTAAGAAATATTGCGTTTATAAAAAAGTACCTGGACGAAAATTCTGTAAAGAAACTTGTGATAAACTGTGTTATTACCAGGATTGACTACTGCAACTCTATCTACTACGATTTACCAAAAGTGCAACTTAAGAAATTACAAAATATAATAAACAGAGGAGCAAGACAGATAAGAGGTGTCCCACCTAGAGAAAGGATCACCCTTATACTAATCGATTTACACTGGCTGCCGATTAAAGGGAGAATTGAATTGAAAATATGTACAATAACCCCCAAAGTTATCAGAACCGGGCGTCCAAAATACTTAAGAGAATTGCTACGTATTGCGCAGCCAACCAATCGTGTCGACACGAGAATAGTTACAGAGGGCTTCAAATTATTGGAACCTAGATATATGTCTACTGTAGGCTTCAGAGCCTTTAAATATGCGACCCAGAGACTATATAATAAGCTCCCACGAAACGCTCGAATGATTGAAGACATTAAGACTTTCAAGAGGAAACTGAAGACTTTCTTATTTCAGGAGTCTTTTGACAGTGACGATTTAACAGTAAAGGAAAAATACGAGACATGCAACATTAAATACTCTGAACGAATAAGGTAAAATGACAGTGGAGGTCCTGCTGTACGGAATCGGAAAAGCAGCCATCAAAGTAAAGTAAGTAAATAAATGATCTACGGTTCATTAGCGTTGAAGATCAAGCTTTTGAATACTGTAACTGAACGACTACTTGGTTGTTAGAAATTACTGTGGACAAATTGGAAACTTATTCACCATATGAACCTTTAAACAGAGGGGTATCCAAGGTGAGTGTACTTTGCCCAATCTTATTCTGCATCTATACTATTGGTCTATCGAAAATATTACAAAGGCATGGTGTGAAGTTCAAACTATCAGCGGATGACATGCAATTTTACTTCTCCATAAATGATAAAGTCGTCACTACTTAAACTCTAAACCGAATCCTTGATAGTGTTAGAGAATATGGATGACAAACAACTAAAATTAAATGAGAACAAAACTGAGTTTATGGTGGTGGGAAAGAGAAACACTGTGAGAAGCTTGGGTGATATTCAAATAAACAAAAATGAACTCGGTGCCGATATTTAGTAACGTTCGTGATCTAGGCGTATTTCTTGATTGCAAATTGTCTCTCAATGCCAAAATAAATAATGTAGTAAAAACTGCTGGTTATCATCTAAGAAATATAGCTTTTATAAATACGTATCTGGATGAATGTTCCGTAAAAAAAACTTGTGATAAACTGTGTTTACCAGAATAGACTACTGTAACTCCATCTACTATAATCTACCAAAAGTACAAAGTAAGAAATTACAAATCATAATAAAGTGAGGAGCAAGACTGACAAAAGGTGTACTACCAAGAGAATGGATCACTCCTATACTAATTGATCTACATTGGCTGCCGATTAAAGCGAGAATTGAATTTAAAATATGTACATTAACCCAATAAGTTATCAGACCTAGTCGTCCAAAATATCTAAGAGAATTGCTACATATTGTGCAACCAACAAATCGTCCTGACACGAGAATAGTTACAGATGGTTTCAAACTATCAAAGCCCAGATACACGTCTATGTAGGCTCTAGAGCCTTTCGATATGCGGCCCCGAGACTATACAATAGGCTCCCACAAGACATCTAAATAATTGATATTAAGATATTAAGACTTTCAAGAGGAAACTGAAGACATTTTGCGAGTGTTTTGACACTGATGATCAAACAGTAAGCGAACAATATGCTTTGTGAAATGATAAATGCTCCCGAATGAACATCATAAAACAACCATGGAGGTCCTGTAAAGAGTAGGGTTCCCCTGCTGTACAAGACCAGATAAGCAGCCCTTAAAGTAAGTAAGTAAAGTAATATGTTGACCATAAGGAGAGACATTTTTACGACAAGGTCATAACCTACAATCCTGTTGTTAATGAGGGAGCATTTGCACAGTGTAGCCTTTTCTACTCGAAGGAAAGATTCTGGGGAATATTAAAAAAATTGTACCTTATCATATGAATTATGAATATCACAACAACACTTTGTGGACTTAGGCACATAAAATATATTAGATTTATGATAATCTTTTCCTTACAGAGAACTTACTGCACTTTCAAAATAGTGCTTAACTTATAGAGATCTACCAGTCATGAGTATGATCTTTAAAATATTGTAATATTCAAGTAACTACTTGATATAAAAAGGCAAAACTTACAGCTTATGGCGAACACTGCCAGACCAGAATGCTCCAACTGACACCGAGAAAACAGCCAAAATCCATATAATCATCAAGCTGATATGAAGAGGAGAGTCTTTTGGAGAATACATCCCTGCCTTGGTTTCATTATCAGCCTTTTCCTAATCACGTAAAATAAAGTATGAATTAGACACAGAATATAGCAATACTGTAAATAACATGTCACACACAAGGTAGATAATTTATCCAATTTACTGAATAAAGAAAAATCCATAAATCTACAAGTTACCGATACTGTGTCCTAATGAAAAAGTTTACTATCTCCAATACCATTGTAACAGATACTTTTTATTCTAAATGTGACACTTGTAGGTATATACAGTGCTGTGAACACCAATGCCCAGTTAAACAAATTAATTCCATTCATTGAAGCACATTTTCTCATTGACTTCCATTATAAACATTGAGATATAGTCCTATGAGCTCACCAAAGTTAACTTATTTCACAACAAGAGGCCTAATATACAGTAGAATACCCAAACAAATTTGTTTTATTAACATTAAGTATAGTAATGATAACCAGACAACAGTTGAGAAAGTATATTTTGTTTCTGTGAATACCAAAATTGAAAAATTAAAATGCCACAGGAAAATTTTCAATACAGTAGTGTCCCCTTAAAAATAAAAGAAATCAATACTGTAGTACTGCAAAAACGTTGTTAGTCACTGTATGAAAAGGGCAAGCAAAGCAAACATACCATAATCTACTAATTATAATTCACAAAATAAAAACATTTTACTCTATAACACTTCTAAAATCAATAATAATCTTAGTTAAAATTCACTGATCAAAATGACTTGTTACTTCAGAAAATAAAATAATCACAAAACAGAGTAAAATCAATGGAAAATAAAAAAGATGAAAAGCAAGCAAAGTAAGTTGGGGTGTGAAACGAACAAGCAAGTCAAAAATCAAAGTTTGATATGTCATCATACTCAACAGTAAGTAAAATATGAGAAAAGTATTTTAAACAAAACTATTTACCACAAAATGATAAAATGACTCGGAAAAGAACAGACGGTAGTGTGCATTATCTTATAAATGAAAAAAATAAAAGTTTACTATTATGTTTTAATTTCTCAATACAATTCTAATATGTGAATATTAATATTATTATCAGATACAGTTAAGTTCAACATCAGTTGTATCAAAATCTTCTTTACAGTACTGTATATCAAATACAGTTGGCCCTCCTTAATCACGGGTTTTATCTTTGCAGATTCGGTCATTCGCAATGCAGAAAACCACAGAACACATTAAAAAAAATCACATACTCATGGTTTCACGATAATTACTCTTGCGGGCAGTTTTCAAAACCACCATACAAAGCAGAACAACTCTGTCAATGACCGAGACTTTTTTCCCTTTCTGACATCATTGTCAATAATAAAAAAATTGCAGGGACTGAAAATTATGGCAGGACATATTTCTTGTTCTTATTTTTTTTATCTAAAGAGATTTATTTCAATAAATATATTTTTCTATTCAGAAATAAGAAAAAAAAATTTCTTTATGGAACAAAAAAAAAAAAACACTGTATTTGCTTACCGACAGCCAGGTGTCAATGACATAGCATGAAGAATTTTATTTTTACATAAAATATAAATTATATTTATAATCTATAAGCTGGTGTCCTTTTCATTCTGTTTACTATTTAGACGGAAATGCATGTATTGATTTATTTTTGAGACAGGAATCAAATATCAAAAGGAAATGCGCTGGAAATAATGTAGATAAAATCTATGAAAAGATATCTTATTTATATATACGTAGCATAGGAATTCGAGAGAGAGAGAGAGAGAGAGAGAGAGAGAGAGAGAGAGAGAGAGAGAGAGAGAGAGAGAGAGAGAGAGAGAGAGAGAGAGAGAGAGAGAGAGAAAATTACAAATAAAGTCTGTAAACATATAGAGATGTTTTAGTCATTTTTTATCTTATTTTTCCATTTGTGGTAGGATATTCATAAATTCAATGAAAAAACTACTAATAGTCTATTCACAGTATTTTACTATAAGCGAAGCCTTAAAACACAGGAATCAATTTTGTTACCTCAGACTAACAAGATTAGGCAGACATCCATTCTCATAAAATCACGATTTTTAAAAAGATAATTGTGTTTCATTAAAGCATTTTTTACTTATGTTTTCAATTTCTGGTGCATTTAACCATCTACTGTACTATAAGTGACTTTTTTCACTCTACAGTATCAGATATGAATAAGTGTTTTGTAAAAACTTATACAAAGTGTGTTGTAGCGGTGACTAGTTTAATGATTCGTGGTAATATAATGGCTTTTGGTTTATGAGTCGTCTTATCTTGTACTGAAGTTGTGCTAATAATGAACATCTGAAAAATAGTATGAATTAAAATACAATGATAGAAAGAACATTTAAAAAATGTAGCGCAGTACAGTGGGTTATCTAGTGCATCAGTCAACCGCAGGTAGGTACCGTATTTGACAACATTTAGGATGCAATTTTTTCCAAAAATTTTGGCTTAAAAAAAGGCCCTGCGTCTCAAGCCTAGTACAGACTATGATTCAGTTATCAGCCTCATGAAGCAGTAGTGGTGTTGAAAAAACTTACTAGCGGCCAAACTGTACTGCAACACTACTTGCTTATTTTCCCGAGCTAGCTGCCTTAATACAAGGTTCCCAGTGGCGTTTACGAAAGTAATATTTTGTTACTTCATAATATGAGCTGTAGATTTATAAGATGCTGAGAAAAAAATACAGTATATGAAATTGAAATTTTGAGAAATAATTGTACTTTTTATTGAAAAAAATTACTAATTGTGTACGTTTTGCATCTGAAAACATAAAAATCTATACCATATAACGTTGAAAAATAGTTCTTATTTCCATAGAAATCTATTTTCGACCTAGTTGTAACCGCAGGTAAGGAGGTTAATGGAAGTCCCAATGGAAATAAACGAGGGGAAAAATACGCACAAAAAGAAACTTAATCACATTATCAACATGATTACTTTTCCTGCACCTTAAAGTTTTTAACCGTTAGTCAAGGCTGAAGGTGCGCAATGGTCTAGAGCTGGAAGTAATATTTGAATTGATTGGTTTTAGACTGAAGTTAGGTTGGGTGTGCCTAATATGTCTATAGCATCTATCCAATTGTCTTCATTGGATAAGTGTGTGGTGAAATCAGAGACCTAAGATAAGATATAAATATATAAAGTATGTACACATCGTGATGTTTTTAGTTTCTCCATTACATAAATTCTTTATTTCTGGGCTCCGACCTGTGCCGCCCAGTGAAATGCTCCTTTAGCATCATTTCTAAGGTATATAACTGTTCACTGGGCGGCACAGGTCTCTCGCCCAGAAATAAGATTTTTCCTTCGGCAAAATCCCTTATATATATATATATATATATATATATATATATATATATATATATATATATATATATATATATATATATATACATATATATATATATATATATATATATATATAATATACATATATATATATATATATATATAATATATATATATATATATATATATATATATATATATATATACATATATATATATATATATATATATATATATATATATATATATATATATATATATACATACATATATATATATATATATATATATATATATATATATATATATATATATATATATATATATATATATATATATATATATATATATATATATATATATATGTATGTATATATATATATATATATATATATATATATATATATATATATATATATATATATATATATAGATGTAAATATATATATATAGATGTAAATATATATATATAGATGTAAATATATATATATATATATATATAATATATATATATATATATATATATATATATATATATATATATATATATATATATATATATATACATATATATATATATAATATATATATATATATGTATATATATATATATATATATATATATATATATATATATATATATATATATATATATATATATACTGTATATATATATATATATATATATATATATATATATATATATATATATATATATATATATACTGTATATATATATATATATATATATATATATATATATATATATATATATATATATATATATATATATATATATATATATATATATATATATATATATATATATATATATATATATATATATATATATATATATATATATATATATATAAATATAAATATTGAAGAATTTTTCTTCACTCTTCTTCTTTCATTTGTATTTTTGGCTCTTTCCTAATAATACTGTAGCTACCCCTTAAACGTTCTCTCCTACGTTAAGTTTTCTTTATCGAAACATTGGGAGAACTATTTTAAATTGAATAAACTTGTTCGTGATGTCACAGCATAGATACGCACTGCAAAGGCCTAGTAACCCCGCCGTACAGTATGTTTGTTCTTCCCTCAAACTACGTGTGTCGAGATTAAATATTAAACTGATTTAAATATAATTTCTAATGCGACTAACTTTAATGCATCTTTTATTTCTCAATACCAATTAAGGTTTGTTAATTTAAAGATGTATGCCCATCGCACCAGCCCATTGCTTATTTCTCATTTTAACTATTAATTTTTAGCAGGCCAGAATTGGTAGGATTGTTGTATATATAAACTCCCATAGAGAAGCAAGATTTCTTGTACAAAATCCTACCTCCTATGCACTCTTTACAACAATATACTGTCCTGTCTTAAAGTCCCGATATGGCACCTAAACTGGGTTACCTTGCGCATCATGACTCTCACCTGTCTGGAAAGGTGAAGCCAGGTGATCCCTCTCAACCTTAACCTCAGCCCATTCGTCCAGAAGCAGTTGTGGCTGTTTGACCTACTTGGCCGACTGACCAGTGAGTGGATCTGCACCTCTGGCTCAACCTCCTCACCCCCCCCCAAATCTTTCCCAAACCTCAACTCACCTCACCCAGGAGTCCTGCCGGTCGGACAGAGAGAGAAGAAGAACCAGTTAAACCCTATCTGCCAAAGTGAGAATTTTAGGGGTGAGCCAGTCAAGAGTGCAAACTGCAAGACACGGTCAACAGCCATTGGAGGACAACGGACAGTATTCCAAGGAGTGCAGGTACAGAAACGTGGCCAGTTAGTTATTCCCCCATTTTTTAGTTTAGATTAACTTTTAACTTGATTAGGTTAACTGGCTATTACATATTTTGGACTATGTGCACTGGGATTGTGTGTGTATATTTTTCTTGGATATCATTTTTTGCTTTTGAGACTAGCTCCGCCACAAAACACGGTATTTAAAGATAAAAAGGCGTTACTTTACGGCCAGAGCTAATTTATACAATATAAGAATATGGTACTCAACTTTCCAGAGGCAGAAGAAGCTGAAGATTGCGACATGCTGGCAGAAAATAGCGAACAACTGGGAAAAACACCTGGTCATAGACGCAACTAGAGAAGGAATGGAGGACGCGGGCGGTTATGACGTCAGCCAAGATGGCGTCGTTTATGACATCATCCGAGTACCATAACAGTAACGGAGGAGGAGAACTTTGTAACGGCTCATCCCATATCTTGCCACCAACTTCCCCCTAGAAGCATAAACGCTATGTGGGGTGCAGATAGCTATGTGGCGTGTCAAGTATACGTCCCCTGTTATTATACGATATCCTAAAGGGAAACCTTGAGGGTACTCGCGCCAGAAATTAGAATTCTGTGAAACCTTTAGTTTAATTCACTGGGAATATCTACTGTAGTCATATATACCCTTAGGAACCCTCCATCAGGACGACATGGGTATCTCACCCAAAAATAGATTTTTCGCTTCGCTCAAAAACCGTTTTATTATTTTGAATTGCCTTTTATTTTGATAACATTTTTGTATTGTTCAGATGTCCATTTATTTTAATGTAAATTTGTATAATAAATCAAGATTAGATTAATTAAACCTCGTCGTATTTCTACTCCTGCATTTATTTCATTGTGACTATTATGAATACAGTATCTAATCTCGGGCCAATATACCCGATATTTTAAAAGGAGTAAGCAACTTGAAAAAGGGTGTGTTAGCGAGCGACTTATTATTGAATATCTGCTTCGAAGGTAAAGATCCATATCTTTAAACTTTTAAACTTTACTTTACATCACTGCTCCCATTTTTTTTAGTCTTTAATTACATTAATGTTAGATTCCTGTCCAGCATCTCACTGGGGTCACTGGGACGGAGTCAAAACAGAGCCTAATGGTGAAGATGACTATAGACTTGACAAAGCTAGAGTAGGCCACTACATTACTTTTATTTTCACGTGTGGAGTTCTCCGACCTCTGGACAGAGTAAAATTTCCCCATTTAGTATTTAAGAGTGACGGTTAGGGCACTGCGTCAGTAAAGTTATTAGCAGGGTGTTTGTGCCCCGAGTGTAAGTGCTCATTATCCTTCCCTGTTGATCTTTGTGTAACTGACGTAGGGAGACTTTCCTGGACTAAGTTCCCACTCAAACATTTAAATAAAAAATAATTCTCCACACAAACACACATATATATAATATATATATATATATATATATATATATATATATATATATATATATATATATATATATATATATATATATATATATATATATATATTATATATATATATATATATATATATATATATATATATATATATATATATATATATATATATATATATATACATATAAATATAAAAATATATATATATATATATATATACATATATATATATATTTAGTTATCAGTTGAATGTGTAAATGTGTTTCTTTGTTCATTATGATCAGCGATGAAACTTAAATAAAACGTTTTCTGTTCTAGGCAGCATTTATTAGGAAACACTTGATATAGGATCCTTCTTATTTCAATTATTTGGAATTACTAAGGAAAAAGTAAGTAAAACAAAATTAATAACATTATTATTTTAAAACTAATACTTGTTAAGATATCTGTTGTTGCACAAGGTAGCTTATACACAAATTTGTAAATGCGTTGGTTTGTTCATTACGATTGGGGATGAAACGTAAACAAAGCAATGGTTTTGATTTAATGTGTGTTTATCAAAAGCATGATATTAAATGGTCTTTAATTAACTTATTTTGGATGTTTAAGTATACAACAAAAGCTTTCCTATGCACTAATGGTCGTCTTATGCGGGGAAATATACAATATGTTTCTGCTTGTGCAATGTACAGGTAGACTGTTTTCAACAATTCATACTCAAATACATTAAAAAAGTTTCTCCTGAATCAAACCTGCTGGAATGAGGGAACGTCTTATATGCCTGTGCGTCTTATAGGCCATCAAATACGGTAATGGTCAGTGAGTTGGTAGGTTATGAGTTGACTGACCCAAGAGGAACAAGTCAGACCTCTTTTTGCAAGGGTTAGGTACAGAGACAGGCATGAAAAGCAAAAATTTGGGAATTCCTGTTGCCTTAGGGTGGGATAACTCCTAATCTAACAAGTCACTACCCCTTGCCTACAAGTGGGTGCCCGAGCGGCTGATTAACACACTAAGTACGGTATTAACTAAAATTTTTATTTGGTTTCTACAATAGTTTATAATAAAATCTACAGTGTTCAGTACATGTACACACATGAACGTTATGTACTAGACACGGAACGGCTACATAAAAGTATTGTACTAAAGTAAACTACAATTTTACAAAGTAGTCCTTTGACCGGCCAGACAGTACTACATTTGATCCTTCTCTCTAGTTACAGCTCATTTTCCTTTGTCCACACATACACCGAATAGTCTGGCATATTCTTTACATATTCTCCTCGGTTCTCATACACTTGACAACACAGTGATTACCAAACAATTCTTCTTCACCCAAGGGGTTAACTACTGCACTGTAGTTGTTCAGTAGCCATTTTCCTCTTGTTAAGGGTAGAAGAGACTCTTTAGCTAAGGTCAGTAGCTCTTCAAGGAGGACACTCCAAAATCAAACCCTTGTTCTCTAGTCTTGGACAGTGCCATAGCCTCTGTACCATGGTCTTCCACTGTCTTGGGTTAGAGTTTTCTTGCTTGAGGATAAACTCGGGCACTATTTTATCTTATTCATCTTTCTTTTGTTTTGTTAAAGTTTTTATAGTTTACATAAGAAATATTTATTTTCATGTTACTGATCTTATTTTATTTTTCCTTGTTTCCTTTCCTCACTGAGTTATTTTCCCTGTTGGAGACCCTAGGCTTATAACATCCTGCTTTTCAAACTAGGGTTGCAACTTAGCAAATAATAATAATAATAATAATAATAATAATAATAATAATAATAGTGTACTGTATAACAAAACACTGTTGTTCCTATCTAGTGATACTATAACACTTGTTGATCCTGTAGTGTATATTACTGTAATATATGTACAGTATGCAGAAAAACTGGTGATACTATTGTTTTTTATTTTTGCATTGGTCGAGAATTGTTCTTAAGTTGCTACTTAGTATTAAAACTTTTATTTCAATTTATACACGTGTATGTATGAGACAACGTTGGTTCACTATAATGCAAAATTTCATCATTGAAAAATATTGGATTGTTATTAAAACATGCTAGAATGATGTTTCAGAATAAAAATTAAATACGTTAGCATACAATGAATCCCTTTGTCACCATGACTCCATGAGACTATTCATGGAACTGCCTGTCTGTATAGAAGGAGAGTGGGAAAAAGGGTGTCAAGATAGAAAAAAAATTAAGCTTAGCCCTATAGTCTAATGGTAATAATTTATGCATTCGATATATGAATTCAGATATTCAATTTTGCTTATGTTGTTTTGTGTATAATGCAAATATATATATATATATATATATATATATATATATATATATATATATATATATATATATATATATATATATATATATACAGTGAACCCTCGTTTATCGCGGTAGATAGGTTCCAAACCTGGCCGCGATAGCTGAAAATCCGTGAAGTAGGGACACCATATTTACGTATTTATTTAACATGTATATTCAGACTTTTAAAACCTTCCCTTTACATAGTACTGTTAACAAACTACCCTTTAATGTACAGAATACTTAATGCATGTACTACAGTACCCTAAACTAAAACAGGCACAAATATTAAAGGCGATTTTATATCATGCGTTTCCTATACACGCCAAAAAGCACGATAAAAAATGACAATCAATGTTTTGTTTACGTTTATCTCTGATCATAACGAAGAAACAGACGCATTTACACATCTGTGTATAGGTTAGTTTTTGCATCGACAGCAATCTTACCAAGTATTGATTATATGTTGACTTTGTTATTACCAATGTTCTACTTAATTTTTCTTAGAACTTCCAAATAAATGAAATGAATGACATTTATATAATGTTTTTCTTTATGACGCCGCCTGAAACGGAAACCTTCCATTTGTTTACGTTCCATCTTCGATCATAATAAACAAACGAACGCATTAAACACACATGCTCAAAGTGATAACTGATGATATAACAAACATTTAGTAAACATTATGTTATTACAAATATTTTACTTATCGTAATCATATAAATTCCTAAATTCGTAGCAAAGTTGGAAACCTTTTTTTCCTTATGCTTTTAATCCACAATAGCAAACTGCCGCTAATGGCAGAATGATAATTTACGATAATTTTAAACTGTTACGAAAGATAATTGTTCTTTCCATATCCAAAATACTTTTCCTAACTTCAGTTATAAGTCAACTTGTACCCACCCTACCATATGCAAAAAAGGTAAAAGAAGAAGAAAGTACAAGGCTATTTTTAAAGTCATCGAAAAATTAAGTTACCGCTATTACGTTCGATGTGACAGAGAGAGAGAGAGAGAGAGAGAATGGTTTTAAATGTACTAAATAATAAATATGATAGGTTATAACATATTGGTGCTTATGTAATATTAACTGTATAGATGGTCTGAATAAGTTAAGAAATGGTGTAAACAATTCTTTGTTAATGTATTCGTACCGCGCATATTCTTGAGAGCGGAAGCTAGACATCAGCTGATGTGATCACAGCCAAAAGTAAAACAAAAAGAAGTAAAAAATACTCGATTTTTAAAACACACCCGTAATTTAAAAACATAAGTACATGTTTTATTATAGCGCAATTGACTATTTAAAGAGTAACAGTTTTCTGGAATAGAATGGAGTTTCCTAAAAAATAGCAGTTTGCTGACAAAATCGGATACCGTATTTTAAGCTATGATTGAAATGGATGTATACACAGTATAATTTTCTCGTTTTGTATTTAATTGACACTTTAAAAAAACTGATTTTGGTTTCTTCATCCATTTGTAATTATTGTATAACACGAGAGAGAGAGAGAGAGAGAGAGGAGAGGAGAGAGAGAGAGAGAGAGAGAGAGAGAGAGAGAGAGAGAGAGAGAGAGAGAGAGAATCAGCTGTTGTAATCGAATGCCTTGTTTTTGTTTCCTGTACCTCCTGAAGCGAGGAATTGATTGCCACAACTAACAATATTCATGTTAATTTCATTCTTAAACTCAAGTTGCCATATGTGACCTAAGGTTTTATTTCTTACAGATAGAGAGAGAGAGAGAGAGAGAGAGAGAGAGAGAGAGGAGAGAGAGAGAGAGAGAGAGAGAGAGGAGAGAGAGAGAGAGAGAGAGAGAGTTGTTTTAAAAGTAATAAACAAAAAAATATGATAGGTTATAACACATTGGTGCTTATGTAATATCAACTGTATAGATGGTTTGAATAAGTTAAGAAATGGTATAAACAAAACTTCATACACGCATATTCTTGAGACCGGCAGCTAGACGTCAGCTGATCTGATCACAGCCAAAAGTAAAACAAAAAGAAGTCAACAATACTCGATTTTTAAAACACACCCTAAATTTAAAAACAAAAGTACACGCTTTCTTAATGTGCAATTAACTATTTAAGGAGTAGCAATTTTCTAGAATAAAATGATGTTTCCCCAAAAAATAGTGGTTTGCTGATGAAATCGGATGCCGTATTTAATGAAAAAAGTCCGCGAAGTCATGAATCCGCGATGGTCGAACCGCGAAGTAGCGAGGGCTCACTGTAAATATATATATATATATATATATATATATATATATATATATATATATATATATATATATATATATATATATATATATATACATACATATATATATATATATATATATGCTCACTATATATATATATATATATATATATATATATATATATATATATATATATATATATATATAATATATATATATATATATATATATATATATATATATATATATATATATATATATATATATATATATATATTATTAATTGCTAAGCTACAGCCTTAGTTGGAAAAGCAGGATGCTATAAGCTCAGGGGCCCCAACAGGAAAATAGCTCAGGAGGAAAGGAAACAAGAAAAAATAAAACATTTAAAGAGCAGTAACAGCATTAAAATAAATATGTCCTATGTAAAGTATAAAAACTATAATAAAACAAGAGGAAGAGAAATTAGATAGGATAGTGTTCCCGAGTGTACTCACAAGCAAGAGAACTCTAACACAAGACAGTGAAACACCATGGTACAGAGGCTATGGCACTACCCAAGACTAGAGAATAATGGTTTGATTTTGGAGTGTCCTTCTATGTTGGCTCACAAGAGGGTGAGCAGGGGCATTGTTCAGGACCAGGAGACATTTCAGAGGAAGATTATTTTCTTCTAAATATTTCTTGACAGCAGGACCGAAGCAAACGTTTACCCACTCAATAAATATGGTCCTCGTGACCCCGGCCTTGCCATTAGACCTCCAAAATACCGAGAGCCTATCCTTTGTGATAATTTGTGCCTTGAAGGCATGATGATTCTCTGAGTGGTACAGCAGTAGGGGCTTAAATTTTCAGGTCACCACTGGCATTTGCACAAAATACGAGGGTAAGTCTGTCCTTCATTGGTTCATGGCCAGGAAGTTTATTTTCTATTCTGCTGTGATATATGCCACGGAGCATTTACTTCCAGAAAAAGCCAGTTTCATCATAGTTAAACACTTGCTGAGGAATGTAGCCTTCTCTGGAATTTAATTCCTCAAACTTCTTGAGAAATTCGTCTGTTGCTTTCTTGTCAGAACTGGTCGCCTCTCCATGCCTCACGACCGAGTGAATACCAGTCCTCCTTCTAAAGCAATCAAACCACCCATGAGAAGCCTTGAACTCTGGGGGGGGGGGCTTGCTGTGACGTTCCTTCGTCTCCGCTGTCTCTCTGGGCTTCCACGAGATCAGCGAAAACGGCGCTCGCCTTGGGCGAAATTACAGATTGCGTGAGTGTATCTCCACCGATTTCCTTCTCTTTAATCCATAGTAGCAGGAGTCTCTCCATCTCGTTGTTGATTGAGGTCCTTCCACTAGCAAGAATAGTCATGACCTTAGAAGACTTGCTTGCTTTAATGGCCTCCTTGTTCTTGATACTTGTACCAATCGTCGACTGGTTACGGCAATATTCCCTTGCAAGGGTAACAATGCGCGGGCCTTCTTCGTATTCCTTGATTATCTCCAGCTTCGTTTCCATAGTAATCATCTTCTTACTTCTCCCTTTAACATCACTAGCAATCTTGGGACCCATGGCTAACGAATTAAAGTCTGCATTAAGCACTAAAATGCACAAAAAATATGATATCACAAGCACTAACACGAGATCAAGTCTTTACGAAACACAAGCGAGATTCTTCTTCCTAACAGTTTAAAATGATCATAAATTATCATACTGTCGTCAGTGGCAGTTTACTATTGTTACATAAATGCAAACAAAATCGTTATCGTGTTTTGCTATGTATGTAGGAATTTATATGGATACGGTAAGTAAAACATTTGTATCAACATATTTACTAAAAGCTCTTAATATCATTAGTTATCAACTTGATCATTTGTTTTAATGCATTCGTTTGTTCAATATGATCGACAATGGTTTCCATTTTGGGCAGTGTGTTTAGGAAAACATTACATAAATCGTATTAATTTATTTTGAAGTTCAAAGAAAAATTAAGTAAAACAACATTAGTAATAACAAAATTATCATGTAATCAATAGTGGTAAGGTAGCTGTTGCTGCAAAAACTAACCTACACACAGATGTGTAGAGGCTTTTGTTTCTTTACTATGATCAGAGATGAATGTAAACAAAACGGATTGCAATTTGCATGGTGTGCTTCTTGACGTGGTTAGGAAACGCACAATATAAACTCGCCTTTATTTCATTAATATTGGATTTCCAATACTACCAAAAAAGCTAGTCTATACAGGGATTGTTTTGCTATTCACCAGTTGTCTTATACAACAGATATGACTTAAACTTAAAACTAATCCAAATTTTAGGTCTTGTTATAAGGGGAAATATATAGTATCTACACCCTTCCTGGTTGTAATTTCAACCTTTCTCAAGTTATTAAAACTTTAAAACATTGTAAATGTTTTATTTATTTAAAAAAACTATTTATTAGAAAATATACAGTATAGTGTATAAAAACAAATAAAAATGGGTGGTAAACACATTTGAATAGGTAAGTTTCTGTTTGACACTGCCCTAATAGAATCATTCCTGTTGTGTTTCGAAATACGCGATTTTCCATTTATGCGGGACCATTTATCGACCAAATTCTCACATAATTCAGGACCCAACTGTATTCGTTTATAAATTAGTACTGTATTGTAATGCACTGCTTGGTAAAGTACCCAGTAAAACACAATAAATAAATTTGATTTAGAATATGAAACGGTTTACTTTACCGTACATACGAAAAGACTATTTATTCTGATAAAGTATTGGATCATCACAACACAGAATCAGCTGATCCTATGAGACATGCTTTCTCTCCCTCGTATATCTACATTACACAAAACACGGAGTGCAGTTAAATACAAGTGCAGAATAATTAACTGTAAATACTAGGTAAAGTTAACAATAAAATAACCTACTTGATTCATTCAATAGAAATTCCTAATGAAAATTATATCAGAGCTAATTTGTTATCGAATATCATAGTTTTCATACATACGTTTATAGCCATTATCATTAATCATAGGAATAAGTTTTCTCTCTCTCAAAGGTGCCTTACAACAGACACATAGAACAGATTTAACAGAAATCTGTTTCCTTAATGTGTTAATGAAATACTGTACTACAAACAAAATGTACTTATACTTTGCTTAAATCTATATTCGATCATAGGCTGGGCTTTAAAAACTTGATTTGATTTAATCAGTTGATCTGTATCTTTAGCTAACATAAGATATATGTACTGAAAGATGTCTAAAATAATCCTGGTTTTCGACGTTATCCGAACTTCGTTTCAGCATTTTTGTACCTTTCTAGTATCAATTTAAGGTGTATTTTAACAACAGCAATTACTGATTATCTCTATTTTGGTTATGTTATCAGCTGTTTTCAAGGTTACAATAGCATCGAGATTATACTCGCATATAATTAACAGACTATTATCGATATAAATTTTATCCCTATCATGTAATCCTTCTAAAGAAGGAACTCTCAAGCAGTTTCTTATTAAAATGTGTATGAAATAACAACAGCCAGAATCAGCTGCTGATGCTGAAAATCCCCAGCCATTTATGTACATAATGTAAACAAACAAATTGAATATAAACATTGGCAAATTTAACATATTAGTTTATTTTATGCTATTGCAAAATAATTGTAATAACTTGTTTGTTATTTTAAATTGACTTAAAGCAAACCACATTCACAAATGAAGAGCCTGGGATGTACTGTAAGTATACTAAATTGTAAATATCTACATATATGTAAATTTATTCGTGAATCTAAATGAATTTTTTTCTGAGCTACATTAAAAACTAATAACTATTTGTTTGTAAGCTTCAAATAATTCTTATTAACCATATACTATCAAAATTGCATATATAAATAGAATACACAACAGGGAATGGTTATTTGTGGTTTAGCCTAGAGACAAGTAAATTCAGACACAAGCAAATTCGACTTCAATTGTTTTTTGCTTTAAGTCGCCTTTCAGGAAATCAATTACCAACGTAGGGCAAGGTATAACTGTACAACTGTTCATTCGTTTAAAAGTTTTATGAGATGGGGGAGGGAAATCTTCAACGAACAATGAAGAGCTGTGCCGGTAGTTGATATAAACTAGATTCTGATAAAACTAATATTTCACTTAACTGGATCCAATAATGATGCTTGTAATATTCACACATTAGAAATGTATTAGCAAATAAAAATAGCTAATAATTGTTTCCATTGTTTTTGTTTATAAGTTAAGCCACCTGTTGAGATACTACCAGTAGAGAGTTATTGGATGTTTTGATTGGCCAGACAGTACTACATTGGATTCCTCTCTCTGGTTATGGCTCATTTTTTCTTTGCTTACTCATACACCGAATAGTCTGGCCTATTCTTTACGCATTCTTGTCTTTCCTCTTTTACCTGACGAACACTGAGATTACCAAATAATTCTTCTTTGCTCAAGGGTTTAATTGCTGTACTGTAATTGTTCAGTGGCTACTTTCTTCTTGGTAAGGGTAAAAGAAACTCTTTAGCTATGGTAAGCAGTTCTTGGAGAAGGACACTCCAGAATCAACCATTGTTCTATAGTCTTGGGTAATGCCATTGCCTCTGTACCATGTTCTTCAACTGTCTTGGGTTAGAGTTCTCTTGCTTAAGGATACACTCGGGCAAACTATTTTATCTTATTTTTATTTCTTCCACTTTTTTTTCTGAGATGGTGTGTTAGGCAGGCTTAATAAAAGCACCATGGGTGCCTGGTGGTTTATCAAGAGGTTGTATTTTCCTTATCTGTTTCTTTTTCTTTTTAAAACCATCCTTATTGTCCTCATTGTTGACCAGTTTTTCCAACTTTTTTTCTATAGTCTAAGGGTCTGATCAATCATTTTATTTAGATTTCTCTACATATTGTTTTTATTATCATTCTTGTTAATTTAATTTTAAGTATGATATATCCTTTTTATTACCATTAATTCTTATGCTGTCTGGAGACATTGTGCGAAATCTGGGATCAGTACATCTAAGATTTCGTCAATGTCGTCTATTGTATTGCAATACAGTATTCGTGGTCTTCATGTAAATTCAAGACTTTACAGTTGCGTCCAGACAGTATGATATTCTTTTATGCTTAGAAAATGTTATTTTCATTAGTAAAATAAATTTTTGAATATACTTACCCGATGATCATGTAGCTGTCAACTCTGTTGCCCGACAGAAATCTACGGTCGGGATACGCCAGCGATCGCTATACAGGTGGGGGTGTACACAACAGCGCCATCTGTGAGTAGGTACTCAAGTACTTCTTGTCAACAAGAACTCAATTTTCTCCTCGGTCCACTGGTTCTCTATGGGGAGGAAGGGCGGGCCCTTAAATTCATGATCATCGGGTAAGTATATTCAAAAATTTATTTTACTAATGAAAATAACATTTTTCAATATTAATCTTACCCGATGATCATGTAGCTGATTCACACCCAGGGTGGTGGGTGGAGACCAGCATACATGTTAACAAAGAAGCTAAGTATCCCGTATCTTATTTTAGCCGTTATTCAAAATAACAAACATAAAATAAATAAGTACCTGGTAAGGAAGTCGACTTGAACCATTACTCTGCCTTTTTAAGTACGTCTTCCTTACTGAGCCTAGCGATCCTCTTAGGATGCTGAGCGACTCCTAGGTGCTGAAGTATGAAGGGCTGCAACCCATACTAAAGGACCTCATCACAACCTCTAATCTAGGCGCTTCTCAAGAAAGAATTTGACCACCCGCCAAATCAACCAGGATGCGGAAGGCTTCTTAGCCTTCCGGACAACCCAGAAATATTTCAAGAGAAAGATTAAAAAGGTTCTGGAATTAGGGAATTGTAGTGGTGGAGCCCCCACCACTACTGCACTCGTTGCTACGAATGGTCCCAGAGTGTAGCAGTTCTCGTAAAGAGACTGGACATTCTTAAGATAAAAGACGCGAACACTGATTAGCTTTTCCAAAAGGTTGCGTCGAAAATATTTTGCAGAGATCTATTTTATTAAAAGGTCACGGAAGTTGTGATAGCTCTGACTTCGTGTGTCCTTACCTTCAGCCAAGCTTGGTCTTCCTCATTCAGAAGGGAATGAGCTTCTCGTATTAACAGTCTGAAAATAATAGGATAAAGAATTCTCTGACATAGGCAAAGATGAATTCTTAACTGAACACCATAAAGCTTCAGACGGGCCTCGTAAAGGTTTTTAAAATAGAACTTAAGAGCTCTTACAGGACATAATACTCTTCTAGTTCATTTCCAACCATACGATAAGTCTGGAATAACGAACGATATTGGTCAAGGCCGAGAAGGCAGCTCGTGTTTGGCTAGAAAACCAAGATGTAGAACATGTAGCCGTTTCGGATGAAAATCCGATGTTCTTGCTGAAGGCATGAATCTCACTGACTCTTTTAGCTGTGGTTAAGCATATCAGGAAAAGAGTCTTAAAGGTGAGATCTTTCAGGGAGGCTGATTGAAGTGGTTCGAACCTGTCTAACATAAGGAATCTTAGAACCATGTCTAAATTCCAACCAGGTGTAACCAAACGACGCTCCTTCGTGGTCTCAAAAGACTTAAGGAGGTCCTGTAGATCTTTATTGTTGGAAAGATCTAAGCCTCTGTGACGGAAGACTGATGCCAACATGCTTCTGTAACCCTTGAAAGTGGGAGCTGAAAGAGATCGCTCTTTCCTCAGATATAAGAGGAAGTCAGCTATTTGAGTTACAGAGGTACTGGTCGAGGATACGGATACTGACTTGCACCAGTTTAGGAAGATTTCCCACTTCGATTGGTAGACTCTAAGGGTGGATGTTCTCCTTGCTCTAACAATCGCTCTGGTTGCCTCCTTCGAAAAACCTCTAGTTCTCGAGAGTCTTTCGATACTCTGAAGGCAGTGAGACGAAGAGCGTGGAGGCCTTGGAGTACCTTCTTACGCGTGGCAGACGTAGCAGGTCCACCCTTAGGGGAAGAGTTCTGGGAACGTCTACTAGCCATCGAAGTACCTCGGTAAGTTATTCTCTCGCGGGCCAGAGGGAAGCAACTAGTGTCAACTTTGTCCCATCGTGAGAGGCGAACTTCTGCAGTACCTTGTTGACAATCTAGAACGGAGGGAATGCATATAGATCTAGATGAGACTAATCTAGTAGAAAGGCATCTAAAAGAACCACTGCTGGGTCCGGGATAGGTGAGCAAAGTATTGAGAGCCTCTTGGACATCGAGGTTGCGAAGAGATCTATGGTAGGCTGGCCCCAGGTGACCCAAAGTCTCTTGCATACATCTCTGTGGAGGGTCCAATATGTTGGAATTATTGTCCCTTCCTACTGAGACAAACTGCTAAGACATTCAAGTTGCCTTGGAAGAAATTTGTAACTAGTGAAAAGACTAGACCTGTTGAACAGGAGAGGAGGTCACTAGCGAACTCGCACCATGTCAGAGAGTAGGTCCCTCCTTGCTAGGAGATGAACATCAAAGCAGGGAGTTGTCCGTGTTGACCTCCATTACTTTGTCTTGAAGGAGAGACCTGAAGCTTATCCAGGTCAGACGTACTGCCAGAAGCTTCTTGCAGTTAAAAAGCATTGTCCTTTGACTCGAGTTCCATAATCCCGAGCATTCCCTACCGCCTAAGGTCGCACCCCAGCCTACGTCCGATGCGTCTGAGAAGAGAACGTGGTTGGAAGTCTGAACAGTCAGGGGAAGACCCTATAAAAGGTTGATAAAGTCCTTTCCTCAGGTTAGACCAGACTTATCTTCCGGAAACCGGGATCGAGACCGCTTCTAGCGTCTTGTCCTTTTCCAGTGAAGAGCTAGATGAAACCGAAGAGGACGGAGGTGTAGTCTTCCAAGTGACACCAATTGAACCACGGATGACAGTGTCCTAACCAGACTCATCCACAGCCTGACAGGGCCGTATTCCTTCTTCAGCATCTTCTGGATGGATAGCAGGGCTGGGGATTGATCTTCTTGTTCAGCCATGTCCTCATCAGAGGGTTCCTCATCCGAAACTGATGAGGAAACGGCAACGGAGTGGGCAACGTCTGACTCGCTGAATCCGGTCGCACTGGTGGATGCGTGACGGAGCCGGACACAAGATCATGGTACTGCTGCACAGTCTGTGAACTGTCAACCATGGGGATGCGAGGAAGTACAGCGACAACCCGAAACTGTCTAGACTGTCTGGGTAGTACAGACAACCCCTTATCGGGTTGCTGAGGTTGCCGCACTGCGTCACAACAAGTCACCTCTGCTGGTTGTTGAACGTCTTCCCAGTGACACACTGAACGTCCACAACCACCTCCGAGAGTAGCTTAACGTCAACGTGCGACTGGCAACCCACACTGGGTCGCACCGGTGGAGGAACCATCTCAACTGGCGGACGTGAGTAGGATACCTCAGCGTCAACAGGGCGTACAACCAACCGGTAGGAAGGTCGTTGGCAAGAAGGTTCTTCTCCGTAAAAAATCCTCTATCAAGGACTAAGCTTGGACTGCATGTCTTGCAACAAAGCCCAAGGTCTATGGGAGCAGGTGTGGCAACAGACGGGGTTAGCGACTGAAGCGGAACCATTTACCCTCCCTGGAAGCATGTTATGCTTAAATTAAAGTCCATAGGAGGCTAAGCAGCTTAAGGCTCCTCTCCAAATGACAGAGTCCTCAAGGGAATATCAGAAGGAGGGAGAACAGCACTTTCTCATCTACAGGAACCATATCCGAGAAAAGCTAGGTTCTCTCAGTGAGGGTTTCACTGGTGCAAAAGCAGCAGACCAGAAGGCAACGTTATGAAACTGCTTGACAGTCTGTGAACTGTCAAAAACTGAACTGTCAACCACAACAGGAGCGTGAGGACATACAGCACTGGTGTATAAGTAGCAGACCAGAAGGCAACGTCATGTAACTTTTTGACAGTCTGTGAGTTGGCAACAACCAAAGTTGTGTGGGGAAGCCTCAACTCCTGACTGACTAGTTAGCTGCGGGCGAGTGGCGGTAACCACAGTGTGTTGCGGAGGCTGACACACCGTGTCAAAACACGGCAGCTTGTGGTAGCTCACGCACGGCAACGGAGTGCTCTGTGTGTGGGAATCATCATACATCTGGCAGGGTTGACTGTGCATGGGTGGAGCTCTCACAACAAGAGTGTGAGAGCAGGAAGCCATGCCGGGCGCACAACCGTGGGAGGTGTAGGCCCACGGGTGCATCGTCAACCTTCTCCGCAGTCGGAGTGTGGGAGCAGGCAACAACAAAAGCAGAGTGCTGGTGCGTGGGAGGGGCTGCGGTGGGTTGCGGAGCATGCTGAATGGTATGCGGAGCATGCTGTATGGTATGCGGAGCATGCCGCATGGGTTGCGGAGAATGCCGCATAGAGCTGGAACCCGGCAGCTCTACAGCACCTTCCCACTGCTGATGCGGTAGCTCACGCATGTCAACGGATGGTGCAGCAAGAACATGCGTCTGGCAGGGTGGACTGCGCATCGGAGGTGGAGCTCTCACAGGTGGAGTGTGGGAGCAGGCAGCCGCAGTATCTGCTGAGCGCACAACCTCGGCGGGTTGTAGGTTAACAGGTGCATTGTCAACCTTCCAGCACGATACTCCTGCATGATGGAGCAAGCTGAGACTGTATAGTCTGCAGCATGGACCACTAGGGTCTATGAAAGACAACAACAAACGGAGCTACTGTCCGTTGTGACTGAGGGTCTAAAACAGCTGGTGCGGCAACAGACGGAGTTACTGCCTGTTGCGGTACCACCTTGCCTCTCTTGGGAGGTGTGCAGTCGTCGGATGACTGGAGCGAGTCCGAACTGACCCAGTGGCTACACCTAGGCCGTTGGACTTGCGCGGAAGGGACCGACTTGCACTTAAAAGCTGCAAGATTTGGTCCATGGTTTCTGCGAGAAACCTCTTCCGCAGACGAGGAATAAATGGGCTCTCTCGTCTTTGTGTGGTTGGGGTGATCACGTCGGCAACGTGTGTAGATACACCCGAAACCACAGAGGGAAACGTCTGTTCGTCGATCAAGACCTGTGGAACCCATAAGTCCTTCGACATTACTTCTCCCCTGGGCTTGGGAGCTTGTAAGAGGTATCGGACAAGGTGAACAACTGGCACGAACAAACGAACCCTCGAACGCAACACTGTAACACTTTGCGCATATCACTTTATCACTTTTGATTTTCTGTTTGCACTTATTTCACTGAACTCGAAACTTTAAGTGATTGTACCTGAAACACGCAATCCTATCCTTCATTAAAAGGTAGTAATTGCGAAAACAGTTTTACAACGTAACAGAAAAACATAATGAAAGATAAAGAATTCAGTGGCTGGAAAAGAGACTAAACACTAGATCAAATAAACTACGTTTAAAATCTCTCACCGCATAAAGCCTGGGAACAAGAATAAAACTCTAGAAACGTTTTACCTTCTTCCCCTATAGCGACTAGGGAGAAGAGTAAAAAACGAGAACAACGTTACCCGCTTGAACGAAACGTTTATCCTCCTCTCTCTCCCTCCGTCTCTATCTCTCTCTCTCTCTCTCTCTTGACTTAGAACCTGAGAGATGAGCCCAATTATATATCGTTAAAACATATTATTTGTTAAAGGAAAAAAACTGAAAGGTTTCCCAAATAAAAAGTTCCTTTATTAGAATTAAAACCATTTAAGCTAAGAAAGAATGAACGAAACGCTAGAATCGGTTTACTCTTACTGCAACGTGAAACCGTGAAATACTCTCTCTCTATCGTAACGATAGAGCGCATGTTGAACGTTCTGAACGTCAACAACTGCGGAGACTAAACTAAACGTTAGTTCATCTTTGAAAACAGTACGAGACTATCAAAGGAATTCTTTCAAAAACATTAAAATTAAAATAGCATAAATTCTTAACAGGAAATACGATATGACGGGCTCAATGTTAATTAACTTCGGTTCCAAGTAAGGACCGCCTACTATTAGGAAAGGCCGCATATAAACAAACATAAAAATTAAGTTTTATAAGTTTATAATAAATGAAAGTTAATAGAAGAGGCCTATAAATGGCGGAGAGATATAAACTAAATCTATAACTTTGTTAAGCAAAATTACCAAAAACCTAAACACACTTCCGTCTAAGGGAAGGGTCGGTCATAAAAAGAGAAAGAGAGTCTATACTCTCTTCGACACCAACACTTCCGTCTAAGGGAAGGGTCGGCCATTTAAAAGTGAAAGAGTCCATACTCTCTTCGTCACCATAATTAAATCTATCCAAAACGAGTTCAAGTTTTGAAATGAAGATAAAACCCCTGCATAGCGAAAGCTCAAAACTGGAATAGTGTACTTCACCAAAAAGTTGTGAAAACAAATCCAGTTAGGGACGGCGTATTAGTAGGTCTTGCCGGTGGCACGACAGAGGAAAAATTGAGTTCTTGTTGACAAGAAGTACTTGAGTACCTACTCACAGATGGCGCTGTTGTGTACACCCCCACCTGTATAGCGATCGCTGGCGTATCCCGACCGTAGATTTCTGTCGGGCAACAGAGTTGACAGCTACATGATCATCGGGTAAGATTAATATTGAAAACTTTGGTTTCTAATATGAGAGATTCATCTAAGCTCCTTATAACTGGATTGTTCTGTAACTGGAATACAAACCAGGCTATTTATTAGGGGTTATACTTTCGGCGGAGCTGAAATGACGAGCCATTAAAATTTAGCGAGGGTTAACAACCCACACCGCTAGTTAGCGGGGGTAGGGGGCGGTAGCTTGCTACCACTTCCGTTCACACACACCTAGCTCACTTTACTTTTGGCTCGGATGGAGAGCGGTTGTTTCCGCTTTTCCTCCTCACCTATTCTGGACTGCTTTTAATTTTTTTCTTTTAACTTACTTTTTCTTATATATATATATATATATATATGTGTGTGTGTGTGTGTGTGTGTGCGTAGAAATCACGAAAGCTGACACGTGGTGAATATAAAATGTATTATAGCCACGAAAGGAAAAATGGAAAAGACTTGATTGGAGTTAGTACTTTCATCCACTCAGGACATTATCAAACTCAGCAATGAGAATACATATACAAAGACATCGTATTTATACTGGAGAAGGGGATCCAACAGCTGTCAGTTTCCTAATAATTCCGGAGAAGTCAGATTTTAGATAAAAGGATAATACTGGATTAACGGAAAACAGACCTAGGCTTAGATTCAAATTTCTACCTTGAGTACAGGAGATTAAAAATGATTCAACAATATTCCTTAGGAAATAGTCATTTACATGGATTACTTTTTCCGTCTTTGACCAACCAATTCTGTGACTTGACCCTAACCAGTGGGAGGCCAAAGCATTATTAAGAGAACCCCTGGAGACGGCCACCTGATGCTGTTTTAATCTGACTGGTATACTTTTTGATGTTTGGCCAACATAAAATAGGTTACACTCTGAACAAGGAATGCTATGTATTACATTATTATCATTTCCAGAACTATTCTTAATTAACATGTTTTTTAATGTAATTATATCTAAACACTACAGCGATGTCAAGTTTTTTCAAAAGGGGTATAACATCTAAAAAACAAACATGAAATGGCAAACAAAGCATATTATTAATTGTTTCCTTTCTCTCTAATTGGACACTATAAAATTTTTTCTTAGCCTTATTCATACATTTTTCTAAGAAATATTTGGGATAACAAAGATCTGTTGCAATTTTTTCTATTTTAGTGAACTCCTCCTCAATGTAATCTGGGCTACAAATTCTCAATGCCCTAAGGTACATGGAGGAAAAAACTGAATGCTTTATATTTTTAGAGTGACCGGAGTAAAAATGTACATATGAAAAATTATTTGTAGGCTTTCTATATATGGAAAACTTAAATTTATCTATCTCTAACTATTAAAACGTTTAAAAATGGGATACGGTTATTTTCTTCATTTTCTATAGTGAATTTTATTGATGGTACTAATGAATTAATGATTGAAACAAAACCCTCATGATTAAAATTTTCTTCAAAATACTTAGAACATCATCAACATATCGATACCACACAATTTGGGAAGACCACACTGAAGGAATTAATCTAGATTCAAAAAATTCCATATATATGTTGGATAAAATGTTATTTTTATAATAAAATAAATTTTTGAATATACTTACCCGGTGATTATAATAGCTGCAACTCTGTTGCTCGACAGAAAACTAAGGTAAAATTCGCCAGCGATCGCTACACAGGTTGCGGGTGTGTCCAACAGCGCCATCTGTCGTCCAGATACCCAGTACTCAATGTAAACAAAGAACTAAATTTTCTCCTCGTCCCACTGCGTCTCTATTGGGGAGGAAGGGAGGGTCCTTTAATTTATAATCACCGGGTAAGTATATTCAAAAATTTATTTTATTATAAAAATAAAATTTTTCAATATTTAACTTAGCCGGTGATTATAATAGCTGATTCACACCCAGGGGGGTGGGTAGAGACCAGCAAAATATGTTTACATTATTATGAGCTATGAATTTTTATTTCATTTTAGAAGTTATCAAAATAACAAAAACTAAATAAATAGGTACCTGGTAAGGAAGTCGACTTGAACAATTACTCTGCCTTTTTAAGTACGTCTTCCTTACGGAGCCTCGCGATCCTCTTAGGATGCTGATCGACCCCTAGGATCTGAAGTATCAAGGGTTGCAACCCATACAACAGGACCTCATCAAAACCCCTAATCTAGGCGCTTCTCAAGAAATGACTTTGACCACCCGCCAAATCAACCAGGATGCGAAAGGCTTCTTAGCCTTCCGGACAACCCAAAAACAACAATAAAAACATTTCAAGAGAAAGATTAAAAAGGTTATGGAATTAGGGAATTGTAGTGGTTGAGCCCTCACCCACTACTGCACTCGCTGCTACGAATGGTCCCAGTGTGTAGCAGTTCTTGTAAAGAGACTGGACATCTTTCAAGTAAAATGACGCGAACACTGACTTGCTTCTCCAATAGGTTGCGTCCATTATACTTTGCAGAGATATATTTTGCTTAAAGGCCACGGAAGTTGTTACAGCTCTAACTTCGTGCATCTTCACCTTAAGCAAAGTTCGGTCTTCCTCACTCAGATGTGAATGAGCTTCTCGTATTAACAATCTGATAAAGTCTGACCAAGCATTCTTTGACAAAGGCAAGGATTGTTTCTTAACTGAACACCATAAAGCTTCAGATTGGCCTTGTAAAGGTTTAGTACGCTTTAAATAGAACTTAAGAGCTCTAACAGGGCATAAGACTCTTTCTAGTTCATTGCCTACGATCTCCGATAAGCTGGGGATATCGAAAGATTTAGGCCAAGGCCGAGAAGGCAGCTCATTTTTGGCTAGAAAACCAAGTTGTAGCGAACAAGTGGCTTTTTCTGACGAAAATCCTATGTTCTTGCTGAAGGCATGAATCTCACTGACTCTTTTAGCCGAGGCTAAGCATACCAGGAAAAGAGTCTTAAGAGTGAGATCTTTCAGGGAGGCTGATTGTAACGGCTCCAACCTGTCTAATATGAAGAATCTTAGTACCACGTCTAAATTCCATCCAGGGGTAGCCAAACGACGCTCCTTGGTGGTCTCAAAAGACTTAAGGAGGTCTTGCAGATCTTTATGTTTGGAAAGATCTAAGCCTCTATGCCGGAAGACCGATGCCAACATGCTTCTGTAGCCCTTGATAGTGGGAGCTGAAAGGGATCGTCCTTTTCTCAGGTATAAGAGAAAAACAGCTATTTGAGCTACAGAGGTACTGGTCGAGGATACAGAGACTGACTTGCACCAGTCTCGGAAGACTTCCCACTTCGATTGGTAGACTCTAATGGAAGAAGCTCTCCTTGCTCTAGCAATCGCACTGGCTGCTTCCTTCGAAAAGCCTCTAGCTCTCGAGAGTCTTTCGATAGTCTGAAGGCAGTCAGACGAAGAGCGTGGAGGCTTTGGAGTACCTTCTTTACGTGTGGCTGACGTAGAAGGTCTACCCTTAGAGGAAGACTACTGGGAACGTCTTCTAACCATCGAAGTATCTCGGTGAACCATTCTCTCGCGGGCCAGAGGGAAGCAACTAACGTCAACCTTGTCCCTTCGTGAGAGGCGAACTTCTGCAGTACCTTGTTGACAATCTTGAACGGTGGGAATGCGTAGAGATCCAGATGTGACCAATCTAGGAGGAAAGCATCTATATGTATTGCTGCTGGGTCCGGGACTGGAGAGCAATAGATTGGAAGCCTCTTGGTCAGCGAGGTTGCAAAGAGATCTATGGATGGTTTTACCCCAAGTGGCCCAAAGTCTCTTGCACACATCCTTGTGGAGGGTCCATTCGGTTGGAATTACTTGCCCTTTCCGACTGAGACAATCTGCTATGACGTTCAAGTCGCCTTGGATGAACCTCGTTACTAGGGAGATGTCTTGACCTTTTAACCAGATGAGCAGGTCCCTTGTGATCTCGTACAACGTCAGTGAGTGGGTACCTCCTTGTTTGGAGATGTACGCCAAGGCCGTGGTGATGTCCGAGTTAACTTCCACCACTTTGCCTCGAAGGAGAGACTTGAAGCTTTTCAAGGCCAGATGTACTGCCAACAGCTCCTTGCAGTTGATATGCATGCTCCTCTGACTCGAGTTCCACAGTCCTGAGCATTCCCGACCGTCTAGTGTCGCGCCCCAGCCCACGTCCGATGCGTCCGAGAAGAGAACGTGGTTGGGAGTCTGAACAGCCAGGGGAAGACCCTCTCTTAGGTTGATATTGTCCTTCCACCAAGTCAGACAAGACTTTATCTTTTCGGAAACCGGGATCGAGACCGCTTCTAGCGTCTTGTCCTTTTTCCAGTGAAAAGCTAGATGGTATTGAAGAGGACGGAGGTGTAGTCTTCCTAGTGACACAAATTGTTCCACGGATGACAGCGTCCCTACCAGACTCATCCACAGCCTGACTGAGCAGCGTTCCTTCTTCAGCATCTGGATGGATAGCAGGGCTTGATCTATTCTGGGGGCTGATCGTCTTGTTGTTCAGCAACGTCCTCATCAGAGGGTTCCTCATCTGAAAACTGATGAGGAAACGGCAACGGAGTGGGCAACGTCTGGCTCGCTGAATCCGGTCGCACTGGTGGATGCGTGACGGAGCCGGACGCAATATCATGGAACTGCTGCACAGTCTGTGAACTGTCAACAACCATGGGTGCGCGAGGAAGCACAGCGTCAACCCGAGACTGTCTAGACCGTCTGGGTTGTGCAGTCAACACCCTACCGGGTTGCTGAGGTTGACGCACTGCGTCAAAACAAGTCACCTCTGATGGTTGTTGAACGTCCTGAACGTCAACAACCACCTCCGAGCGTCGCTTAACGTCAACGTGCAGCTGGCAACCCATACTGGGTCGCATCGGTGGAGGAACCACCTCAACTGGCAAACGCGAGTAGGTTACCTCAGCGTCAACAGGGCGCACAACCGACCGGTTGGAAGGTTGTTGGCCAGAAGGTTCGGTAGCAACCTTCTCCGCATTAAAGTCCTCTATCAAGGACGCAAGCTTGGACTGCATGTCTTGCAGCAAAGCCCATTTAGGGTCCACGGGAGCAGGTGTGGCAACAGACGGGGTTAGCGACTGAGGCGGTACCGTTTACCATCCCTGAAAGCCTTGTTATGCGTGACATAATTGTACAGCAAAACTTCAAAAGCTCGAAAACAGCTGTGAAGTTGACCTGTAAACAACTTGGAGCGTCTCCTGGCCAGGCGCCAGGGAGAGTCTACGAGAATTGAGAAGTCTATCTGGGCAGAGGCATGAACTCCCAAGCCGAGAACTTCTCTCGTGTCATATCAGACTCTCGCTCTATAAACCAGTTTAAAAGAAGGGAAAGCCAAGGCTGTATCCCCCAAACTCCTCCTGGTGAAAAACCAGTCGCCTAGCCAACGTAAAGCTCTTTAGGAGAGCGAGAGAGCACTAGCTTAAAAACAACGGCTTCGAAGTAGCTAGGCCTAGTGTAAGCTCTGACGTTTAGGCGAACGAGGAGCAGCAGTTACAAAAAGATCCGGACAAAGATCCTTAAAAAAAAATCATCATGATTTAATTAAAGTCCATAGGAGGCTAAGCAGCTTTAGGCTCCTCTCCATCTGACAGAGTCCTCAAGGGAATATCAGTAGGAGGGGGAACAGCAACTTCCTCATCTACAGGAACCTTGTCCGATAAAAGCTGAGTCTCAAGCAAGGGAGAGACCTACTGTGGTGGCAATGCTTTACAAGCAGAGTCCACACTCACTGGTGCATTAGTAGCGGACCAGAACGCAACGTCATGTAACTGCTTGACAGTCTGTGAACTGTCAACAACTGAACTGTCAACCACAACAGGTGCGTGAGGACGCACAGCGTCCACTCGAGACTGCTTTGACTGCCTAGACTGAGCAGTCAAAACAACTCTAGAATGCGGAGGTTGACACACAGCGTCAAAACAAGTCAACTCCGATTGTTAGTGAACGTCTTGAACGTCAACAGGAGCCTCAGCAAGTGGCCTAACGTCCAAATGCGGCTGAAAAACCACACGAGACCGCATCGAGTGTGGTTCTAAACAACCTGACTGACGTGACTAAGCTACGCCAACGTCAACAGTAAGCACAAAGGAACGTTAGGTTGGCTGAAAGCCAGGATATCGATGAGATAAACGGCTAGACTCAACGGACTAATCGGCAGAATAGTCTTCCATAAGGGAGGCAAGCATATACTGCATGTCTTGCCATACAACCCATTAAGGATCAACGGAAATGGTTGTGGTAAGAGACGAGGGTAACGTCTGTGACCGCAACACTTTGCCTACAAAAAAAGACTCTCGGAGTCTGTGTTACGCTTTTGTTAGGCGGCGAGCAGTTATCCGATGACTGCATAGGGTCAGAGCTGTCCTAATGGTTGTAACCAGGACGCTGGACCTGTCCTGAAAGGACTGACTTTCGCTTAAGGGCTTCGAAACCTTGTGACAGGTTTCTTATGCGAATAGCCTTCGGATGACGAGGAGAAACAACGTCTCTCTCGTCTTATGGTAGGGGAGATCTTGGTAAGATACACCCGATACCATAGAGGGAAAACGTCTGTTCGTTGGTCAAGGCCTCTCGAACCCATAAGTCGTTTGACATTACTTCTCCCCTGGGCTTGGGAGCATGTAAGAGGTCCCGGACTAGGTGAACGACAGGCACGAACAGACGAACCCTCGGACGCAACACTGTAACACTTTGCGCATATCACTTTATCACTTCGATTTTCTGTTTTGCACTTATTTCACTGAAATTTTTACTGATTTCTACCTGAAACACGCAATTCTACCCTTCATTAAAAGGTAGTAATTGCGAAATCAGTCGTATAATGCAAGCTCCTTAATACCAGCAAAAAACAGAAAACATATTTAAAGATAAAAAAATCAGTGGCTGGGAAAGAGACTAAACACTAGTTCATATAACTACGTTTTCAATCTCTCACCGCACATAGCCTGGGGACGAGAATAAAAAACTAAAACGTTTTATCCTTCCTCCCCGTACAGCGACTAGGGACGAGAGTAACACGAGAACAACGTTACCCGCTTGAACGGAACGTTTTCTCTCCTCTCTCTCCCTCCGTCTCTATCTCTCTCTCTCTCTTTCTCTCTTGATTTCGCACCTAAGAGAAGAGCCCAATTATATTTCGTCAAAAAAACATGTTATTTGACTAAAGGAAAAAACTGAAAGGTTTTTCAAATAAAAAGTTCCTTTAAAATAGAATTTAAAACATTTAAGCTAAGAAAGAATGAACAAAACGTCAGAATCGATTTACTCTTACTGCAAAGTGAAACCGTGATACACTCTCTCTCTATCGTAACGATAGAGCGCATGTTGAACGTCCTGAACGTCAACAACTGCGTAGCATAAATAAACTAAACGTTAGTTCATCTTTGAAAACAGTACGAAGACTATCAAAGAAATTCTTTCATAAAATATTACATTTAAAAAGTTTTAAATCCTTAGCTCTTTAAAAGCTAATTAAGATATAAAGGGCTCAACGTTGATTAACTTCGGTTTCCAAGTTAGGACCGCCTACTCTCAGGAAAGGTCTATATAAACAAAACATTAAAATTATTTTTATATGTTTATAATAAATGGAAAGTTAATCGAAGAGGCCTAATAAAGGCGGAGAGATATAAAAAATAGAGGAAAATCTATAACGTGATATAATTACTAAAAGCCTAAACACACTTCCGCTAAGGGAAGGGTCGGCCATTTAAAAGTGAAAGAAAGTCCATACTCTCTTTGTCACCATAATTAAATCTATCCAAAACGAGTTCAAGATTTAAGATGAAGATAAAACACCTGCATAGCGAAAGCTCAAAACTAGAATAGTGTACTTCACCAATTAGTTGTGAAAACAAATCCAGTTTAGCAACAGCAAATAAGCACGTCTTGTCGGGAGCACGACAGAGAGAAAATTGAGTTCTTTGTTTACATTGAGTACTGGGTATCTGGACGACAGATGGCGCTGTTGGGCACACCCGCAACCTGTGTAGCGATCGCTGGCGAATTTTACCTTAGAGTTTTCTGTCGAGCAACAGAGTTGCAGCTATTATAATCACCGGCTAAGTTAAATATTGAAAAAGTAGGGACAAATGATTACCCATAGCCATACCAAAAACTTGTTCATAGAAATCTCCATTAAAACTAAATTTACACTTTTTAATGCACAAACAAATGAGCTCAATAATAGTATGGGTTGATAAAGGTAAATCATAAGCATCTAAAATACCCGACAGGAAATCCAATAAGTCATCAACCGGCACTTTGGTAAACAATGAAGTTACATCAAAACTTCGTCTAGACATAGATTAGTAATCTATTGTGGATTAAACGCATAAGGAAAAAAAAGGTTTCCAGCTTTGCTACGAATTTAGGAATTTATATGGATACGGTAAGTAAAATATTTGTAATAACATAATGTTTACTAAATGTTTGTAATATCATTAGTTATCACTTTGATCATGTGTGTTTAATGCGTTCGTTTGTTTATTATGATCGAAGATGGAGCGTAAACAAATGGAAGGTTTCCGTTTCAGGCGGCGTCAAAAAGAAAAACATTATATAAGTGGCATTCACTTCATTTATTTGGAAGTTCTTAGAAAAAAATTAAGTAGAGCATTGGTAATAACAAAATCAAAATATAATCAATATTGGTAAGATTGCTGTGGATGCAAAAACTAACCTATACACAGATGTGTAAATGCGTCTGTTTCTTCGTTATGATCAGAGATAAACGTAAACAAAACATTGGTTGTCGTTTTCTATTGTGCTTTTTGGCGTGTTTAGGAAACGCATGATATAAAATCGCCTTTATTTTGATAATTTTGGATTTTCAATCATACAACAAAAGCTAGTCTATAGAGTGATGGTTTTGCTATTCACCAGTTGTCTTAAACAATAGATATGACAAACATTAAAATTTGTCTGTATTTTGGGTCGTGTTATAACGGGAAATATACAGTGTTTACTCCTATCCTGGTTGTAATTTTAACCATTTTTCAAGTTATTAGAACTTTAAAGTATATTAAATATTTGATTTATTTACAAGAACAATTTGATATTATAAAGAAATACAGTACAGTACAAAGAAAGTAATGGAAAAGGGTAGTAAACACGTTTGAATAAGCAAGTTGCCGGTTGCCATGGCCAAATGTAATTATTTCTGTTAGTTGTGTGTTTCGAAATCTGCGATTTTCCATTTATACGAGGTCATTCATCGACCAAATTCTCACATAATTCGGGACCCTACTGTAAAATGAAAAGAGGCCATACCTCAATTATATGTTTTGGTGTAATTATAGAAGTTTACACTGGATTTGTATTAGATTTTGAACTTAGAAGTAAGTATTGTGCAACTTGTACCAAGAAAAAAGCATTTCTGAAAAAATAAAAAATCTCTCAGGCAGTATTTGATGAATTCATGAGAGATCATAGACCCCTCTGTTTAAAGAATTACGAAGGACCCAGTGGTGGAATGGAAAAAATTGTGGCAGTTAAGCAATTTGAAAGATCGAAATATTAAATTTATTTATGAAAATTTTGTTGGGGATGGGGTTTCCTCAGCTTACAATGCTGTATGTTAGTTGAATAATGGAAATGGTCCCTAAGAAAATGTTAAAGTGAAGAAACTGGAATGTATAAACCATGTAAAAAAACGAATGGGACAGATTGAGGAAAGCAGTTGAAGAACTAAAAATTGAAGTACCAGTGAAAGGGAAGCCAGGCTCAAAGAGAAAAAGAACACACACTTTAGAAAGCTCTGAACAACAACCAAACCCGAATATCAGGAGAATATCCTTATTGGGAGGAGTAAAAAAAGCTTACAAAAAAGAAAATAGATGGTTTGCAAAGACTGTATGGCAAATCAATAAGATAAAATATAGGAAGACCTATATATATATATATATATATATATATATATATATATATATATATATATATATATATATATATATATATATATATATAGATAGATAGATAGATAGATAGATAGATAGATAGATAGATATATAGATATATATATATATATATATATATATATATATATATATATATATATATATATATATATATATATATATTCATTAATAAATTGTAACATCCTGATAATTCCAAAATTCCACCTGCATTAATGAGATTACACATAGCCTTATGATCACAGACTAGAATAGAAAGTATAATATTAAGTGCCTTTTTAGACTATTCTAGACATACTTTTAAGAATGAACACAATTTTTATGAGATAATTAATCTTTTTTATGACCCCTGATGCTCAGATTAAATCTGATTGAAGCTGGTTAAATGTTAACATACACCCTAACACTAAAATAAATCTAATTTTCTTTCCTTGTAATAAACCTGGCCCTTTAGTGGAGTATTTGGTTAATATGGCAGTGTATGGCACTACTTGTGCAAGAATATGTCATATCTCCTTTGTATTTTCAGTCTCAAAGTTGAATCTATCTAAACAGCCTCTTGATATCACTTGTTAATGACGAGGTAGGGGGCAAGGTTACTAACATTAGGTGAATATAGAAACAATTTTACTATCAAAATTCTGTTTATTCCATGCTCTTGCTTCCATAATTTGACGGAAATGGGATAAAGAAGGAGAGATATAGGAGATCTAACTTTTTAGCCTAAATATAAATTTTTTTTAAACTAATTTGTATTTTTCTCAACTATACAAACCCGAGTCCTTAAATAGGAGTATGATTTCATCTTGGCTGGAACTCAGATGTTTAAATTTATATTGAGGTGTCAGTAGTTTCTGATGGGTGGTGGTGAAGCCTGCACACACCAACACTATTTTGATTTTCACCTTGGGCATGCAAGGCGGTTGAGGCTTAGCATGTTCAGAGACAGCCTTCAAAGATCTCTGGATGCGCACACTCAGTTCATGGGAGGTCCATTCAGAAGCACATCTTGCAGAGGAGCGTGCAGGTGAAAGGCATCTGGAAGATGACACATCCCTTCTGGAAGTTTGCATATCTGATGAAGAGCATCAGATTGAGGAGTGCTGAGGCTAGGTGCATTTAAAAGTGTAACTCATAGGTGAAGTGAGTCTAGACGAAGCACGTCAAGAAAATGCACTCGTAGACAACGAGCCTACAGGAGAAGTGCGTCCAGAAGTGGAGGCGTCAGATTGAGGTGTATTGAGGGTAAGGCGTGTCTAGTAGGAGAACTCGTAGGAGACACTCAGAAGTGAGATGCAACTGGAAGTGCTGGAAACTCGCTGGAACATGATTGCCTAGAGCGTGAGGTAGTCTGAGGTGAGGCTCGACCAAGAGAAGTGCTGATAGCTGAGGTGTGTCAGGAAGAAACCTGTCTATAGGGTGAAGCAAGGTGGGGTGAGGCAGATAGGGGGGAGTTACCTCTAGGAGAGTCATTAATTAAAGGTGCTCGCCTGGATCAGGTGCGTTTGGAAGAGACACACAATGGTAAGGCGTGTATGGAAGAGGCTTGTCTGGAAGTTCATCTGGAAGATGGAGAGTTATCCCACAGAAAACCTGCAGAAGATAAAGATGAGTAGGACCACCACCTACAAGACGCTAGCCTACAAACCCACTTAAAAAGAAAAAGAATCTAACAGAGGTTGAGGAACAATCCTGCGAACAGACTCAAAGAGCTCTGAAAGAACACTTCTTGAAGGACGAGGGTCATGCACTCGCTTCTCAATCCTCTGAGCAGGAACATGGCATTTTCCTAGGGAAAGAAGCCCAGGAGACTTGAGGGTCCAAAGGAGCTGAAGAAACAACCAGAGACTTCCTTGGAGAAACCTGAGGGCCAATATTCACTAAGGTAAGAACCTCCTGCTGGTGCCTCGCTGACAGAGCCTACTGCTACTTCTCCCCTGAGAGTGAACCCTGGACACCCAAGGAAGCCCACAACAAGCGTAACACAACCAATTTCTGAAATGAAGGAGGCTCACCTTCAAGAGGGCGCCCCATTGTTTCTCTAGGAGAAATGGAAGGACCCCCTTGCTCCTTGAATTGCCGTATTCTTCGAGCGATCAATCTTGCTCGATAGACCCCCAGAGGAGACCAACAGACAAGAGTCAGAAGTAAGAGTACAAAGGTTCAAATTAGAAAGTCAGGCCTTCTTTGACTTCAATGGAGACCCTGAAAATGAAGAATCCCTCTTAGACTTCTCCTTTCATCCCTTGCCGTACCTCTCCCACTGGGAGCATGGCCACTCCCAACACTTCATCACCACAAGGTGAGGATTGCATACATACATGGTCCCTGCAGGAAGGGCATGTCTCATAAGGATCTGTCTCAACTGCACTCATGAAGGAACGGCAGATCTTTGACGACATTCCAGGGCACTTCTGCATTTCAGCAGGCATCCTCAAAAACAAACACATACTTGAAGTCAAACGTTGAAAAAAAGTAAGAATGAAAAAGTTTCTAAAATTATATTTTGATTACAAAATAAATTTTTGAATATACTTACCCGGTGAATATATAGCTGCAACTCTGTTGCTCGACAGACAAAAAACTGTACAAAAAAACTCGCCAGCGATCGCTATACAGGTTGCGGGTGTGCCCATCAGCGCCAACTGTCGGCCAGATACCAAACTCCATGTAAACAAAGACTCAATTTTCTCCTCATCCCACTGCGTCTCTATTGGGGAGGAAGGGAGGGTCCTTTAATTTATATTCACCGGGTAAGTATATTCAAAAATTTATTTTATAATTAAAATATCATTTTTAAATATTTAACTTAGCCGGTGAATATATAGCTGATTCACACCCAGGGTGGTGGGTAGAGACCAGTTAAATATGTTTACATCTTATGAGCTAAGAGTTTTTATTTCATTTTAGAAGTTATCAAAATAACAAAAACTAAATAAATAGGTACCTGGTAAGGAAGTCGACTTAGACGATTACTCTGCCTTATAAGTACGTCTTCCTTACGGAGCCTCGCGATCCTCTTAGGATGCTGACAGACCCCTAGGAGCTGAAGTATCAAGGGCTGCAACCCATACAACAGGACCTCATCAAACCCCTAATCTGGGCGCTCTCAAGAAATGACTTTGACCACCCGCCAAATCAACCAGGATGCGAAAGGCTTCTTAGCCTTCCGGACAACCCATAAAAAACAACATTTCAAGAGACAGATTAAAAGGATATGGAATTAGGGAATTGTAGTGGTTGAGCCCTCACCCACTACTGCACTCGCTGCTACGAATGGTCCCAGTGTGTAGCAGTTCTCGTAAAGTGACTGGACATCTTTCAAGTAAAATGACGCGAACACTGACTTGCTTCTCCAATAGGTTGCGTCCATTATGCTTTGCAGAGATATATTTTGCTTAAAGGCCACGGAAGTTGTTACAGCTCTAACTTCGTGCGTCTTCACCTTAAGCAAAGTTCGGTCTTCCTCACTCAGATGTGAATGAGCTTCTCGTATTAACAATCTGATAAAGTCTGACCAAGCATTCTTTGACATAGGCAAGGATGGTTTCTTAACTGAACACCATAAAGCTTCAGATTGGCCTCGTAAAGGTTTAGTACGCTTTAAATAGAACTTAAGAGCTCTAACAGGGCATAAGACTCTTTCTAGTTCATTGCCTACGATCTCCGATAAGCTGGGAATATCGAAAGATTTAGGCCAAGGCCGAGAAGGCAGCTCATTTTTGACTAGAAAACCAAGTTGTAGCGAACAAGTGGCTTTTTCCGACGAAAATCCGATGTTCTTGCTGAAGGCATGAATCTCACTGACTCTTTTAGCCGAGGCTAAGCATACCAGGAAAAGAGTCTTAAGAGTGAGATCTTTCAGGGAGGCTGATTGTAACGGCTCCAACCTGTCTGACATGAGGAATCTTAGTACCACGTCTAAATTCCATCCAGGGGTAGCCAAACGACGCTCCTTGGTGGTCTCAAAAGACTTAAGGAGGTCTTGCAGATCTTTATGTTGGAAAGATCTAAGCCTCTATGCCGGAAGACCGATGCCAACATGCTTCTGTAGCCCTTGATAGTGGGAGCTGAAAGGGATCGTCCTTTTCTCAGGTATAAGAGAAAATCAGCTATTTGAGCTACAGAGGTACTGGTCGAGGATACAGAAACTGACTTGCACCAGTCTCGGAAGACTTCCCACTTCGATTGGTAGACTCTAATGGAAGACGCTCTCCTTGCTCTAGCAATCGCACTGGCTGCCTCCTTCGAAAAGCCTCTAGCTCTCGAGAGTCTTTCGATAGTCTGAAGGCAGTCAGACGAAGAGCGTGGAGGCTTTGGAGTACCTTCTTTACGTGTGGCTGACGTAGAAGGTCTACCCTTAGAGGAAGACTTCTGGGAACGTCTACTAACCATCGAAGTATCTCGGTGAACCATTCTCTCGCGGGCCAGAGGGGAGCAACTAACGTCAACCTTGTCCCTTCGTGAGAGGCGAACTTCTGCAGTACCTTGTTGACAATCTTGAACGGTGGGAATGCGTAGAGATCCAGATGTGACCAATCTAGGAGGAAAGCATCTATATGTATTGCTGCTGGGTCCGGGACTGGAGAGCAATAGATTGGAAGCCTCTTGGTCAGCGAGGTTGCAAAGAGATCTATGGATGGTTTACCCCAAGTGGACCAAAGTCTCTTGCACACATCCTTGTGGAGGGTCCATTCGGTTGGAATTACTTGCCCTTTCCGACTGAGACAATCTGCTATGACGTTCAAGTCGCCTTGGATGAACCTCGTTACTAGGGAGATGTCTTGACCTTTTGACCAGATGAGCAGGTCCCTTGCGATCTCGTACAACGTCAGTGAGTGGGTACCTCCTTGTTTGGAGATGTACGCCAAGGCCGTGGTGTTGTCCGAGTTTACTTCCACCACTTTGCCTCGAAGGAGATACTCGAAGCTTTTCAAGGCCAGATGAACTGCCAACAGCTCCTTGCAGTTGATATGCATGCTCCTCTGACTCGAGTTCCACAGACCTGAGCATTCCCGACCGTCCAGTGTCGCGCCCCAGCTCAAGTCCGATGCGTCCGAGAAGAGAACGTGGTGGGGAGTCTGAACAGCCAGGGGAAGACCCTCTCTTAGGTTGATATTGTCCTTCCACCAAATCAGACAAGACTTTATCTTTCCGGAAATCGGGATCGAGACCGCTTCTAGCGTCTTGTCCTTTTTCCAGTGAAAAGCCAGATGGTATTGAAGAGGACGGAGGTGTAGTCTTCCTAGTGATACAAACTGTTCCAGGGATGACAGCGTCCCCACCAGACTCATCCACAGCCTGACTGAGCAGCGTTCCTTCTTCAGCATCTTCTGGATGGATAGCAGGGCTTGATCTATTCTGGGGGCTGATCGTCTTGTTGTTCAGCAACGTCCTCATCAGATAGTTCCTCATCCGAAAACTGATGAGGAAACGGCAACGGAGTGGGCAACGTCTGGCTCGCTGAGTCCGGTCGCACTGGTGCATGCGTGACGGAGCCGGACGCAACGTCATGGAATTGCTGCACAGTCTGTGAACTGTCAACAACCATGGGTGCGCGAGGAAGCACAGCGTCCACCCGAGATTGTCTAGACCGTCTGGGTTGTGCAGTCAACACCATACCGGGTTGCTGAGGTTGACGCACCGCGTCAAAACAAGTCACCTCTGATGGTTGTTGAACGTCCTGAACGTCAACAACCACCTCCGAGCGTCGCTTAACGTCAACGTGCGGCTGGCAACCCACACTGGGTCGCATCGGTGGAGGAACCACCTCAACTGGTAGACACGAGAAGGTTACCTCAGCGTCAACAGGACGCACAACCGACCGGTTGGAAGGTTGTTGGCCAGAAGGTTCGGCAGCAACCTTCTCCGCATTAAAGTCCTCTATCAAGGACGCAAGCTTGGACTGCATGTCTTGCAGCAAAGCCCATTTAGGGTCTACGGGAGCAGGTGCGGCAACAGACGGGGTTAGCGACTGAGGCGGTACCGCTTTCCATCCCTGAAAGCCTTGTTTATGCATGACATAATTGTACAGCAAAACTTCAAAGGCTCGAAAACAGCTGTGAAGTTGACCTGTAAAAAACTTGGAGCGTCTCCTGGCCAGGCGCCAGGGAGAGTCTACGAGATTTGAGAAGTCTATCTGGGCAGAGGCAGGAACTCCCAAGCCGAGAACTTCTCTCGTGTCATATCAGACTCTCTCTCTATAAGCCAGTTTAAAAGAAGGGAAAGCAAAGGCTGTATCCCCCAAACTCCTCCTGGTGATAAACCAGTCGCCTAGCAGACGTAAAGCTCCCTAGGAGAGCGAGAGAGCACTAGCTTATAAACAACGGCATCGAAGTAGCTAGGCCTAGTGTAAGCTCTGACGTTTAGGCGAACGAGGAGCAGCAGTTACAAAAAGATCCGGACAAAGATCCTTAAAAATCAGCATGAATTAATTAAAGTCCATAGAGGGCTAAGCAGCTTTAGGCTCCTCTCCGTCTGACAGAGTCCTCAAGGGAATATCAGTAGGAGGGGGAAGAGCAACTTCCTCATCTAAAGGAACCTTGTCCGATAAAAGCTGAGTCTCAAGCAAGGGAGAGACCTACTGTGTTGGCAATGCTTTACAAGCAGAGTCCACACACACTGGTGCATTAGTAGCGGACCAGGACGCAACGTCATGTAACTGCTTGACAGTCTGTGAACTGTCAACAACTGAACTGTCAACAACAACAGGTGCGTGAGGACGCACAGCGTCCACTCGAGACTGCTTTGACTGCCTAGACTGAGCAGTCAAAACAACTCTAAAATGCGGAGGTTGACGCACAGCGTCAAAACAAGTCAACTCCGATTGTTAGCGAACGTCCTGAACGTCAACAGGAGCATCAGCAAGTGGCCTAACGTCCAAATGTGGCTGAAAATCCACACGAGACCGCATCGAGTGTGGTTCTAAACAACCTGACTGACGTGACTTAGCTATGCCAATGTCAACAGGATGCACAAAGGAACGTTAGGTTGGCTGAAAGCCAGGGTATCGATGAGATAAACGGCTAGACTCAACGGACTAACTGGCAGAATAGTCTTCCATAAGGGAGGCAAGCATATTCTGCATGTCTTGCCGTACAACCCATTAAGGATCAACGGAAATGGTTGCGGTAAGAGACGAGGGTAACGTCTGTGACCGCAACACTTTGCCAACAAAAAAGACTCTCGGAGTCTGTGTTACGCTTTTGTTAGGCGGCGAGCAGTTTTCCGATGACTGCATAGGGTCAGAGCTGTCCTAATGGCTGCAACCAGGACGCTGGACCTGTCCTGAAAGGACTGACTTTCGCTTAAGGGTCTCGAAACCTTGTTACAGGTTTCTTATGCGAAAAGCCTTCGGATGACGAGGAGAAACAACGTCTCTCTCGCCTTATGGTAGGGGAGATCTTGGTAAGATACACCCGATACCATAGAGGGAAACGTCTGTTCGCTGATCAAGGCCTCTCGAACCCATAAGTCGTACGACATTACTTCTCCCCTGGGCTTGGGCAAGAGGTCCCGGACTAGGTGAACGACAGGCACGAACAGACGAACCCTCGGACGCAACACTGTAACACTTTGCGCAATATCACTTTATCACTACGATTTTCTGTTTTGCACTTATTTCACTGAAATCGAAACTTTTACTGATTTCTACCTGAAGTACGTAATTCTATCCTCATCAAAAGGTAGTAAATGCGAAATCAGGCGTATAATGCAAGCACATTAATACCAGCAAAAAAACAGTAAACATCTTTTAAGATAAAAAAAAAAATTCAGTAGTTGGGGAAGAGAATAAACACTAGTTCATTCAAAACTACGTTTTCAATCTCTCACCGTACATTGCCTAGGGACGAGAATAAAACTAAAAACGTTTTATCCTTTCTCCCCGTACAGAGACTAGGGACGAGAGTAACTCGAGAACAACGTTACCCGCTTGAACGGAACGTTTTCTCTCCTCTCTCTCCCTCCGTCTCTATCTCTCTCTCTCTTTCTCTCTTGATTTCGCACCTAAGAGAAGAGCCCAATTACGTTTCGTCAAAAAAACATGTTATTTGACCAAAGGAAAAAAACTGAAAGGTTTTTCAATTAAAAAGTTCCTTTAAAATAGAATTTAAAACATTTAAGCTTTGAAAGAACAAAGAACAAAACGTCAGTATCGATTTACTCTTTCTGCAAAGTGAAACCGTGATACACTCTCTCTCTATCGTAACGATAGAGCGCAAACTGCGTAGCATAAATAAACTAAACGTTAGTTCATCTTTGAAAACAGTACGAAGACTATTCAAAGAAATTCTTTCATAAAATATTTCATTTAAAAAGTTTTAAATCCTTAGCTCTTTAAAAGCTATTTATGATTTAAAGGGCTCAACGTTGATTAACTTCGGTTTCCAAGTTAGGACCGCCTACTCTCAGGAAAGGTCGCATATAAACAAAACATTAAAATTTATTTTTTATGTTTATTATAAATGGAAAGTTAATCAAAGAGGAAAATCTATAATTAATTTATAACGTAATAAGATGATTACTAAAAGCCTAAACACACTTCCGTCTAAGGGAAGGGTCGGCCATTTAAAAGTCAAAGAAAGTCCATACTCTCTTTGTCACCAAAAATTAAATCTATCCAAAACGAGTTCAAGATTTAAGATGAAGATAAAACACCTGCACTGCGAAAGCTCAAACCAGAATATAGTACTTCACCAAAGATGATGGGAAAAACTCCAGGTTTCAACAGCGAGTAAAGTACGTCTTGTCGACTCGTCGACAGAGAGAAAATTGAGTCTTTGTTTACATGGAGTTTGGTATCTGGCCGACAGTTGACGCTGATGGGCACACCCGCAACCTGTATAGCGATCGCTGGCGAGTTTTTTTTGTACAGTTTTTTGTCTGTCGAGCAACAGAGTTGCAGCTATATATTCACCGGCTAAGTTAAATATTTAAAAATTCTCAGAGAGAACGTTCCTTCCCACTGACAACTGATACCTAAGTGAGTTGCCAGTGAACCAGTAGGAATGCCATTGTCTCCTCTCTATGCTATCAATAGTTAACTACCTGTCGGTCGTTAACAGCTTGTTGCAAAAAATTTAAGTCACATACCAAGCTTCACTGTTATCATTCTCCTATGTAAAGATTGATGATTTGTATTTACGTAGGAACAAATTTTTATTTTTCTTTGTGAATTATTAATCTGTACTCAGTTCTGATGTTGGGGATTATAATTTCTTCCTTGAACTGCATTACAAAATTTAGAAAATCAGTGCATATGTGTATTTATGAGTGTGTTGAATGCATTGAGAGAATTCCCTTTTATTTCTTATAAAAAAATTATTTTGGTTCACAAGCTTCACAAGCATTTTAGATTCTGAGCTTGCTCTTGGTACTAAAGTACAGCAGTATACCAAGCTATCACAATTTGCTATTCCCTGCTCAACTGATACGATAATACATTCAACTTCCCTGGAATACACTGAGGAAGATGACATTCCCCTAAAAAATATTCAAGATGATAGTTCTTCCACTATCTAAAACAAGGATTCTGACCTGGTTCCTCCTTACTTCCGAATAAGAGCCAGTGCTGTTGTGTTGCCTGAAAAAACTGCAATACATTTACCCATTACCAGAGAATCCAAAGCTATAGGGGCCTAGAACACCACTCAAGAGTTCCAGGTAATTGTTATGTGCAGTAGTGCAGAATCTGTCTTCAACCATCTCCCTGACAGGTAAAGATAGTCCATGGTTATGTCCCAATCTTCCTGGAAAACATCTGCAAAAAGAGACATCCAAAAACCTTATTTCCAACGAGACTCCCTGAACCAAACACAATGACTGTCTCACTAATCAATTAATTGTAGTTGATTCCGCATCACTGGACTAAAAGTCGTGACTAGATCACCTGTCCCTGTTTCAATAAAAAACTGAATACTCTTTTCAGAGAGAAAACCCCGAAAAAGAACTGTCACTAGTATTATTCTGAATTATAGAATCCTTTGAGCTGAAATCAGAAGGGATTCCTTCATATTGACCAGGATTCCCAACCTTCTCAATAACCTGAGTGCCTAAAGTTGAAGACGAATCCTCTACAAGACATATTCAAAACTATCCAGTCCTCCAGATACAAAAGAACTCTTGATACCAAAAACTCTCAGCCATTTCAGGATGGGAGCCATCATTCTGGTGAACACTTGAGAAGTCATACTCAGACCAAAACACAGGCACTTGAACTAGTACACTATACTTTTGAAAAGTTCATAAATCAAAGGAGTTTCATTGAATCCGAATGAATAGGAATGTGAAACTAATAGTCTGTCAAGTTTATCAAAACCCTTCAATCTCCTTTCCTCACTACTCCAAGGACTGTTGAAGGAATTTCCTGTATACCAGATTGCAATGAGAACATCTAGAACTGGCCTCCCCTGACACCTTGGACATTAGGAACACTGTTGTAAAATCGTGGAGAGGGATCTAATATCTCCTCTCCATCAATTTCTTCATTAGAAGTTTTGCCACCTCTAATTTTAAAAAAAGATGGATTTTGGACGAATTGCTAAGAAAAATTGGAGAGAAAAAAAGGTTCCTTTGACAAGTGAGGATTGGAGGACAGAGGAATTTAATATCACTCTCTTATAATAGGCAGGACCCAAAGCTTGAGGCGAGAGTTTTCTCAAACCTGACAAAAGTACAAAAGTCTTTCTCTGAGCAGGATTTCTAGGAAAAGACCGACATCATGTTTACCTAAAAGATCAGTAAGTCCTGTTGGAACTTCAGTCAGGCCTTCTGTTAAGAGAGAAATCGCGAAGGCCTATCACTATTTCTAATATACTCCCTTGGAGGTACAGACGCAAAATCTTGAGACGTAGCAGCTACAGTATAGAATGGTAGGGAGAATAGGGAGGCCTATGCAAAATAGACCTCAGTATATCACTTTGCATTCTGGAATCCACATAAGCTACCATAGTATC
>NC_090735.1:96391500-96404000 GCF_036898095.1 Palaemon carinicauda | reverse complement strand
TTCCATGAAGGGGATCCTGTAGCCCTCCTTTAGTACTGTAACTGTCCACGGATCTGCTCCGTGGAGCTTCCATGCTTGCCAAGTGAGTCTGAGGCATCCCCCTACCTGAGGCTTGGGCAGGGGAGGGGGGCCTCCCATCTTATCTCCTACGGGAAGAACGGCCTGTTCTCCCCCTCCTGGAGGAGTAGAAAGAAGACCTATACGTTGGGGGGTTAGAAGATGAACCTCTTCGGGGGGGAACCACAGAGGAAGACCACTGTCCTGACGAGGGTTCCCTCCTTCCTTGAGTTGGTGTGGTACGCGCGGCCATGGGTGCTTCTGTCACTGGCCTCCTGAAGATGGGGCGGTGTGCCGTCTGTGGCTTCAGGGTAGGTAGCTCCCTCTTTTTGGCCAACTTCTCCACGACCTCTTCCGCCTTCTTCGTCGGAATAAGCTGCTCCCCCCAGACGGAGCAGGTCTTCAAGGCTTTAGCTTCCTGTCAGGAATCTTAATGGGAAGGTTCTTGACTAGGGCGTCTCTTCTCCGGAGAATCCAGTTTGCGGAGAGAGCCAAAGACTGAAAGGTCAGGAATTTAAGGGCGCGGCTACCTGACCCCAGCAACTCATTCAGAGCCTCCCGTTTTGCAGGTTCCATGGAGTCTGTAGGAATCTGGGTGCCTACTAGGGTGGTGGCCCACCAATCCAGCCAGGAGGCCACATTAACTAAGTCCTTGGACATCTCCGTCATTGCCGACTCGGAAGGGGAGAAGAAGGTAGATGCTGCCGATACCCTCCCGTCGGAGATGCCCTGGCACAGGATGTCTATGGTTTCCTCGGTCTTGCACGCACCGGTCGGCCTATTTTCTAAAGAGTAGTATTTCGTCTGCGACTTCAAACCCTGTAGGAGCTTTGCTGAGCTGTGACCCCTGCAGGAGTCGCTATTGCGGGATATGACCTTATCAATGTGAGTCTTTCCAATCCCCACGTTACTGGCCTCGGGAAGAGAGAGAGAGGACTTTTTCTGGGCGGGGACCGCTATGAACTTGTTCAGGCCTGAAGTCCAGGGTTCTTCCTCTTGAGTGGCGGGTTCTATAAGGTTGTTATAACCCCTAATTAAGGCAAGGACTCTCCTGTACGCTGAGTCCTCCGTCACCGCCGACTCGCCCTCCCCTCCTTCCGACCGACGGGGCGAATCGGTTCCCTTTACTTTCGACGTCCGCCGTCCCTCTCCTCTTCGTGGCCTTTTTCGGTGAAACGGTGTCCTCCGTGAGATAGTTCGACGGAGGTGTCCTTCCCCTTCTGGGGTCTCGATGGGGAGACCTGTCGAGGCTGCCCGGCCTAGACGACGGCCCCCTGCGCTGGGCGGGATAAACGTCTCCAGGACGGGTCTTAGGCCTGCAAGATGTAGCCCTCCGCTCATCTGGTGACTCCCTGACGCGGCACGTGGAGGTCCTTCTGGGGGACTGTCTCCTGCCCGCTCATGTGTCGAACCAATAGGCTTGGAAAAGACTTTAAAGTTGTTCTCTGGGACGAACACCCACGTCCCTTTCGGAGAGACTGGTCTCCTGCTTTTGGGTGTAGGGGAACGGGGACTCATCCTGTCCTGAGATCCTGTGGGAGACCGCGAAGGGGAGTTCCTCCGCACAGACCGACCTCGTTTCCACGTCCCTACTGGGGGGGTTGTTCTCCTGCTTTTGGGAGGAGGGGAACTGGGACTCACCCTGTCCCGAGATCTTGTGGGAGACCGCAAAGGGGAGTTCCTCTGCACCGACCGATCTCGTTTCCTCCTCTGTCGTCTCCTCTGTTCACTGCTTGACGAATCCGAAGAGTCACGTCCTGACGAGAAAGACTGACCTCCGTATCGTGACCTAGCACGTGACTGCGTTTTCTTGGGGCTACGCCGTACCCCTAACGGAGAAGGAATGGGGAGACTCTCCTGTAGCGAAGTCTTCGGCAGCAACCATCCCGACGGGCCCGCCAAACCGGGGAAGGCCTCGCCAAGGCCTTCCTCCATGTCCAGTGGGGACCTCATCGGAGTCCTCGGCACGTCCCAAGCCAATGGATCTTTTTGCGGGGACTCCTCTCTGCCGACGACACCACTCGTCGCTGATGACCCTGGAACTTCCACCCAGGAACCTGACGAAGAAAAAGGGACACTATTAGACCACATGGGGTCCCCCGACGAGACGTGGCCCTTATGAGAGAGAGCCACGTCCCCCGGACCCCCACTACACTCACGGTCGCCTGACTTGCCTTGGCCAACGAAGGACCGCCCACAAATTCCCTCTCTTGGGAAAGAGGAGCCAACTGCATGTTCTCCCTGGACTTACCTCGCCCCTTACTTTGGGTAGGGGAAGGCGGATGTACCCTACCTGACCCTTCTCCTGCTGAAGTCGCAGGGGAAGAAACGCTAGTCTTCCTAGGGGACTTCTTCGATGCCTTCTTCTTTTTGGTACGGAATTTTATCCACTGGACCTCGGGCCAATCGGCACATTCGGAACACTCATCCGACGGCGAACAAGCTTTACCCCTACACGAGGTACACAACGTATGCGGGTCAACCTCGGGCTTAGACAGAAAAGCCCCGCATGATCTACCGGCCCTAGGCCCAGGACAACGGCGAACGTGTTCCATAACGCAACACAAAGGGCCGTAGACACAAGCAAGCCACAAAGGAAAAGCACTAAAACACTAGGAGAGCACAAGGGAGCGAAATCAAAAGCACGTAGTGAAAGCACTAAACACACACTAAGAGATCCCGATCACGTGGGAAGCACGTGGAACCAAACACAAAGGGAATTGCACGGAGTATGAGGAGCTTCGTGAAGCACGTGTGTTCACGAACCGACCAGAAAACTCACTGGAGAGAGCTTCTCAAAGACGGGCGACCTGCCTGGGCAATGCCCCCAGGTCATGTTATTTCCCGTTATTCAGGACAGTATAGAACATGGAAGTAGGGGGAAACTACGTAAAAACCTGGTCGTCGGAGAGGAGTTACCAGTAATCTCCTATAAAGTGTTTCGAGGTAAGTCTCTGTGTCGGAACAAATATATATATATATATATATATATATATATATATATATATATATATATATATATATATATATATATATATATATATATATATATATATATATATATATATATATATATATATATACAGTGGAACCTCTACACACGAACGTATCTACATCCGAATTTTCCAACATCCGAAGTAAAATTCGAGCAAATTTTTGACTCTACACCCGAATTTTATTTCGACACACGAAGTAGCAATTTTCGTCGTACCGGTTGTATCCGAATTTTTCGACACGCGAAGTACAATTCGAACACGTTCCTACTCTACACCCGAATTTTTTTTTCGACACCCGAAGTAAACAATACTCGTATGCGTAGTCGGTGCTCATAGCGCCTGATGTGTTTTTTATTTCCGCCAATAGAAGGCAGCACTTCAACCTCGGAGGGACCCTCAATTAGCGTGGCTCTGGTCAGTCCTCTGTTCTCGTTGGCTTTATGTGGTTGTGCCCTGTGCGTTCTGCTATTAATTGTGTTTTAATCGTGATTTTTTACATTCATCCTTTTACGGTATTTTACGAAAATCATGGGTCCTAAAAGGCTTAGTTTCGCAAGTGGTAGTGGTAGTGGTGAGAAAAGGAATAAGGGAATGCTTTCTTTAGAAGTAAAGCAAGGAATTATTGAAAAGCATGAGCGTGGCGTCCGTATGAGTGAACTTGCAATAAGTTCCGCGCAAATAAAAGAGGTGTTAGGAAAATATCAAGACGTGGTCGACTTCATCGACAAATACCATCCAAAGAAATTGCAGGTTTGTCTTGTAGCTGCGCAGTTTGATGATGTTTCCCTAACTTATTTTCGAAACATTCTGAAAAGCTGTACCAAGCAACTTTCTATCGATAGCTTCTTTAAAAAAACTACGAAGCGAACTCGTGATGAAGAGGAAGGAAGTGGTTCAAAGAAAACAGCAAAGAGTGAAGAGAAAAAAATTCAATCAATTTTAAGTGTAGAGAGTGAAAGTGATTAAAATTAATCATCAAAAAGAAAAAAAGACAATGTAAAAAAAAATATAAATTATAAAAAAAAAAAAAGCTAAGTTATGTTAAAGTTCACTTAGTGTAAGTTAGAATAAGTTACGGTAGTGTACGTTTATCGTAGTTAACCTCTCTACCTCCTCGCCGCCCGTCCGTCTCCTCTCTGCATAGCAAGACTAACAACACCTGCGCTGGAGTTTCTAAGGTAAAGTGACGCTAAAAACCCGTTTCTTATTTATCATTTTTTGCTAATTCTTCTTATTTACATGTCTATTCTTCTTATTTACATGTCTATTATCTAATTTAGTGTTCATTATTCTCATGGGAAAATTGTGTAGTAGTTTATTAAGAAGTTATCATAGGTTTTTGGGCTCAACCACGGATTAATCCTATTTCAATGTATTCTTATGGGAAAATTCGTTTCGACATCCGATCAATTTCTACATCCGAAGTTGGTTCTGGAACGGATTAAATTCGTATGTAGAGGTTCCACTGTATATATATATATATATATATATATATATATATATATATATATATATATATATATATATATATATATATATATATATATATATATATATATATATATATATATATATATATATATATATATATATATATATATATATATAATATATATATATATAATATATATATATATATATATATATATATATATATATATATATATATATATATATATATATATATATATATATATATATATATTTTTACGTGTTTTTCATATTCAAATAAGCCATATATATTTTTGATACATTAATGTCTGGATTCTCTTAACGACCTCGGGATCAGAGCCCCAGGCGAAATCACACAAAGACAAGAGCTTGAAAAACACGTAAAAATGTGCAGAATTTATCATTAATTGAATGCCAAGTAACAAACTACCAATTAGCTACGATGGTGAGGATGGGTTGATTTCAATTCTAAGTACAAAATACCTGAATTCGACAGGTATAAGTACAGAAGAATTGTCATTGACTTTTATCCTTCTTCGTGGCCAAGTGGCTTAGTCACTGTCTATACAGGCTTGCCGACCAGGGTTCGATTCCCGGCCGGAGCCAAGCTCTTGTCTTTGTGTGATTTCGCCTGGGGCTCTGATCCCGAGGTCGTTAAGAGAATCCAGACATTAATGTATCAAAAATATATATGGCTTATTTGAATATGAAAAACACGTAAAAATGTGCAGAATTTATCATTAATTGAATGCCAAGTAACAAACTACCAATTAGCTACGATGGTGAGGATGGGTTGATTTCAATTCTAAGTACAAAATACCTGAATTCGACAGGTATAAGTACAGAAGAATTGTCATTGACTTTTATCCTTCTTCGTGGCCAAGTGGCTTAGTCACTGTCTATACAGGCTTGCCGACCAGGGTTCGATTCCCGGCCGGAGCCAAGCTCTTGTCTTTGTGTGATTTCGCCTGGGGCTCTGATCCCGAGGTCGTTAAGAGAATCCAGACATTAATGTATCAAAAATATATATGGCTTATTTGAATATGAAAAACACGTAAAAATGTGCAGAATTTATCATATATATATATATATATATATATATATATATATATATATATATATATATATATATATATATATATATATATATATATATATACAGTATATGTATGTATACAAGTATATATATTGGCATATATAAATATATGTCCTAATTCTCGTATGAAGATACGTGTTGTACGTCAAGGTAAATGAACTCTATAATCATGAGACTTCCAATAAACCTATACCTCAGCATGTTGTTATAGCAAGATTACATTTTGATAGTGAGGGGTAGTTAGTTGCCTTTGCACGCTCAAGTAGACAAAACAGTAGTGTACTTAAGAACCTTTTGTATTAAATTGAAAAAAGACCCATGTTCCAATGTCTCATCCGTCAACATGGGACATATTACTACGTCTGTTTGTGTATGCTGTGAGCGAAGTTGTTCTTTGAGCTAATAAAAAAAAAGTCCAAGATGCCTAGTTACGCGAAAACTAACGTAGCAGACACTGCTACTGCGGGAGATGAAAACAGAAGAGCAGTGTATAGCATTGCCGATGAATAAAGACAGAAAATTAGAATGCAAGAATTGGAAAATAAGTTAGAAAATTTAGAACAGTTAATGAACCGATTCTTGGTTGAACGAGAAGAGGAGTGGCACGCAACCACAGCATGTCCGACACACATGATTGAAATCCAAACGCACACAAGTGAAAGTAAACATGCACAGCCGAGTGAAGATACGCAAATCGTAGTTTGAAAGTTGCCAGAACTCCAGGCAAGTGTTAGACCTTTTGATAATCAACGGCCTAACGAAGGGTTTCAATCGATTGAAGTGTTTTTGAAAGACTTTGAAGTGGCCACATACGGGTGGTTGGAAAGAGAAAAAGCTATTCAAGTAATCAGATTGCTGAAAGATGCTCCTACAATGGAGGTAATGTGTTGCCCACAAGACAGTTTAAGAAGTTATACTAAAATAAAACTACATTTGATTGAGAAGTATGCCTTACCTGATACGAGAAAGGGGGACATGAAAGAAAACTACAAACCCAAAATTCGGGAAGGTGAATCCATTCTTAGTTTTGCAACTCGTATTTTTTGCAATTGATATTCGTTTGCTACCCAGAGTGCCAATCTCCCAGAAGGTGATAAAAAAGCAATTGCCCGTAAACATTTTCACACATTAGTAAACCCGTATTTATGTGGTTAATTTTTCAATGACGATCGCTCGTTAGTAGACGTAGTGAGCGCGATACAAAATATTTTAGACAGTTTGCCAGAAGAAAAAATGACTGGGAATAACTGGCCCGATTCCGAGAAGTTGGCAGCCATGAAAGGCACTCATCAACCCCAAAAGCGGGTGAGGGGAGAACGCAGTCAGCACGTTAGAAGTCCTCAGATGCTGGGAATGTGGGGGGGAGAGGGGCACCAACGAGTGGGGGGGAGAGGGGCACCGACGAGTGGAGTGCCCCACCCAAGGATTCCCCCACTGTTACACTTGTCAGGCCTACGGTCATCTATCTCGAGAGTGCCCATCAAATAATGCTGATGGCGGGAGGGCTGTGGCACACGCACACTTTCCCCCACCCAACATCCAAGAAAAAGAAAACAGAGGAAGGGGGAGAGAAGGGAATTCAATGCCAGCGCCCCCCCCCCCCACCCCACCCCCCGCATGACACAAGCAGCAGCCGAGGCAGCGCCCCCATTGACAACGGACTTAGATCAGGCACTGGAACCTCCATCGGTATCCCGAACCTCACCCCCGCAGCACTAGGGAGTAGCGGCATTGCAGCTGAGGTCATTGGCCCTTGCCCCATATATCGTAATGGCCAGCTAGGAATGTTAGCTGTTACGATTGACCTCCCAGATAAATCCATTCGAGCACTGATCGACACAGGAGCCAGCGTTTCACAGATTGAAAAAAGATTTTCCTCAAACCCACTACAGTCAGCGGCATCACTCATCTTTGATACGCCAGGAGGAAATAAAATATGCATAAACCATACAACGATCGTCAACTTTAAGGTGGGATCTGTAAAGTTTACACATGATTTTTTTGTCTTGCCCACCTTGGGAATTCCAGGAATCAAGGCTATTTTAGGAATAGATTTTATCTCTTATAATCATATATGCATATTTGGAGAAAAAGATACAATAACAGTAAAAGCAGGAGGGTACATTTTGCCGATAGAAAGTCATAAGAGAGTAAGTGCTTCTGCGGGCTCGGAGAGACATTTGAGTAAGGTAACAGCTGTACCTGAGAGAGACGTATTGTCTCCCCAGACACTTACGAACATATCAGTGGCCCCGTGTCGCCCTCTTCCGGAAGGAACCAAGGTCGTTGTTAAACCCCATGACAGTTGGGCGCATATGATTTTACAAGGCTTATCGGAATAAAAGAAAACAAAGCTGATATAACGATAGTTAATTTGTCAAAAAGAGTTGTCTTAGGAAGTGATTCTGTTTGTGAATTAGAGTTATGTGAAATTTACCAATAATGGGATCTTGGGAGCCACAATTCCAGCCTGCACAGACGAATGCACTCAGAATTTGCTTATTCAAGCGCGAAAACTATGTCCATCAGAATATCAATCTGTAGTTAGTGACATTGTCAAAAATTATTCCGATATAATTGCAATTGGAGATGAGCCACCCGGGAGGATTGATCGGTTTCCTTTTAGCATTGAAACTGGGCAAGCAGAGCCGATAAGGTCAAGGCCTTATAAGGTACCCATTCATTGCCAGGGAGAGATAGAAAGGGATATTAATAAATTAAGGGAGCTAGGGATAATCGAGGAGAGCGAATCTCCTGGGCTTCACCAATTGTAGCTGTTAGGAAAAAGGATGGCTCGGTAAGATTGCGTGTTGATTATGGGAAGTTGAATGCAGTCACTAAGGATAATGCATTTCCATTGCCCTCGATCGAAGAATTACTTGTGAAGGTACGGGATAGTAAACATTTTACAACTGTTGATTTAACCCTGGAACGGTACGGTGGGTCGTCCGCGACCCCGAGCGTCAAAACAAAAGAGGTTTTTCTCACGTGACTCACCCCCGTGACTGAATTTGTGGGAGATCGACCTGCAGTCGGTGTCTCGCCTACACGCTCTAGTAGTGTCCAGATGTGCCTCGCTGTATCTGTACTCCTTCCCAGATTTCTGAGACGCGTCGGGGTCGAGCGCGACCGAGTTTACCCTTCTAAGGTAAGTTGCATAATTATCAAAGTTATTAAGTATTATGAAATTGTCATAGAATGGTGCAACTTGTATAGGTTATCAGTTGTGGAAAGTCTTGGTGGATGGTTTGGCTACCATGTGCATGATTTTTTTTTTAGTTGAAATGTCGTTCATCACCACGAGGACCATTTTACCGCGAGTGCCCCTTCTCATTTTTATTCATTTTCTGGCAAAGTCATTTTTCCATAAGAAATTGCCAAATAGTGTCGCAAAACTTTTGCTTTTTTAGAGTTGGAAAGTGTGTCTAGATGATCTGGCTACCCATGCGTGACTTTGTTTTTGTCAGATACGCCGTAGATATTGGTATGTGGGGTATTTTCCTGTGGTTGCCAATTTCTGTTTTTTTTTTTCAATATTTGTAAAAATTTACTACATAGTAAGGAATTGCCATATATTATTGATTTTTTTTCATGTTTATTTGTTAGAAAGTGTGCCTTGATGGTTGGGCTAACACGTGCATGTCTTTTTTTTTATCTCAGATACCGTATATTAGAATGTTGGCCATTTTTCCGCGAGTGCCCCTTTTTCAGTTTTTTTCATTTCTTGGCTAAGTCATTTTTCCGTGAGAAATTGGCAAATAGTATTGCAAAACTTTTATTTTTATAGCATTAGAAAGTGTGTATAGATGATCTGGCTACCCATGCATGACTTTGTTTTTGCCAGATACGCCGTAGATATTGGTATATGGCGTATTTTCCTGCGGTTGCCAATTTCTGTTTTTTTTTCAATATTTGTTAAAATTTACTACGTAGTAAGGAATTGCCCTTTAGTATCGATTTTTTTTCATGTTTATTTGTTGGAAAGTGTGTCTTGATGGTTGGGCTACTACGTGCATGTCTTTTTTTTTTTATCTGAGATGCCGTATATTAGAATGTTGGCCATTTTTCCGCGAGTGCCCCTTTTTATTTGTTTTGGATTTTTTTGCTTAGTCATGTTACCGTAAGGAATTGGCAAGTAGTGTCGCAAAACTTATATTTTTATAGTGTTGGAAAGTGTTTCTAGATGATCTGGCTACCCATGCCTATCTTTTTTTTTAGCCAGATATGGCGTATATATAGGTATGTGTTCGATTTTCCTGTGATTGCCATTTTTTCGTTTTTTCCCATTTCTTTCAAAATTACTACGTACTAAGGAACTATCACAGAGTAATGATTCATTTAGATGTTCATTTGTCGGAAAATGTGCCTTGATGGTTTGCCTAGCACGTGGCTGAAATTTTTTTTTTCTGAAATGCCCACCATTAGCTCATTGCCATTTTTCATCGAGTGCCCCTTTTTATTTGTTTTGCATTTTTTTGCTTAGTCATGTTACCGTAAGGAATTGGCAAGTAGTGTCGCAAAACTTATATTTTTCTACTGTTGGAAAGTGTTTCTAGATGATCTGGCTACCCATGCCTATCTTTATTTTTAGCCAGATATGGCGTATATATAGGTATGTGTTCGATTTTCCTGCGATTGTCACTTTTTCGTTTTTTCCCATTTCTTTCGAAATTACTACGTACTAAGGAACTATCACAGAGTAATAATTCATTTAGATGTTTATTTGTCGGAAAAATTTTGTTTACTTCTTTTTTTATTGAATATCATCAAATTTTTTAGCTAGAATATTATATTGTTTTACAATTTTTTTTTTTTTTATTTTATTTCCCTTCAAAAAAATTTTTTTTTGGGTCAGAATTCTAATTTTATAGTCGTAAAATAATCAACAATCATCCAGCAACACACCATACAATAATTAGATTAGTAAATAACACCTTGAAATTGACATACCCTTCCTACATTTCAGGTGGCGGATTAGGGAGTCTGAGTCAGTGTGGTTGGCGGCCATTTTGTGGACATATCCGAAGCGTAAGTTGCCCTATCTATATATATTCTTGTTCCCTATAGAATTTGTGATATTTTGGTATATTTTTACCTGCATAAATATCATATATTAAATATATGTATTTTTTTACGAAATTTCTAAGTACTCAAAAAATGGCCTTTAGATATGGCCCCTGATATAAATGTAATTTACAAAATAATGAAGATTTTTTTTACATATTTCTATATTAGGATAACATATGTTTATTCCCTAAAAAAAATTAGCCACTTCCTATTTCATTTGGGTACCCAAAAAAATTTATGAAATTTGGACACATATTTTTGGCCAAAAAAGGTTACCCTTTTTTTCTCATTTCAGATCTTCACCTCCATGGGTCCGACTTCATCCAAAATACATCAAGATGTGTCCTAAACATTCAAGAATCAATTCCCAAAAAGGATTTGTGTATATGTATAAATTTTTTTTTTATGAATTTTTATGTAAGGTTTTTTTTTCTACTTAATTTTTTAAAATATTTATAATAAATAGTTTTTCTGCAGATGAGTAGTATTTATCTTTACAGTAGTTTTAAGCTTTAATTAAATTTTTTTTTAGGAAAAAAAAAAAAGGAGGTTACTGCAAAAACAGATTTTTCAAGATTTTTTTTTTGCGTCGGGGTCGCGCGTGATCGAGTATACCCTTAAAGGGGTGTCCGAGGAGCGTACCTATCCAGGGTTAAAATCTGGATACTATCAAATACCCATTCAGGAAGACAGTAAATGTAAAAAGGCATTTATAGCTAACAATCAACTATTTCAGTTTAATTTTCTTCCTTTCGGTGTTAAAAATTCTCAAAGTCACTTCTCTAAAGTAATAATGGTGGTTTTGTCTCCCTTAATTTGCCATAATGTTCTTTTTTATTTAGACGATATCATAATTATAGGGAAAACAGCCGAACATAATAATATTCGTAAAGTTTTAGAAACATTGCGACAATGGTATGCAAACAAATTTGTCAAAGTCCAAATTTTTCTGTTAACAGGTCAAATTTTTAGGTCACAAAATAACCCCAAAAGGTATCCAACCCTGCCTCAGTAAAGTAGTGGCTATTAGAGATTTCCCCAGGCCACATAACCCCAAGGAAGTAGCTGGGTTCCCTGGGCTCGCTGGGTATTACCGTAAATTCATAAGAGGTTTAATTAGCAATGACTTACTCGCATATCCTAGATTTGATCACCCGTTTTTAGTGACAACAGATGCGAGTAGCGTAGCTATTGGTGGCGTAGTTTCGCAACGAGATGATGAAGGTAGAGAGCGACCCATTTGTTTTGCTTCCAGGGTACTGTATTAAAAGGGGCAGAAAAGAATTATAGTACATTCGATCCCGAGGCTTTGGCTATTCTTTGGGTTCTAGAGAGGCATCGGTTGTTTTTATTAGGTCAGTCGATTAAGTTGCAAAGTGATCATTGCCCGTTACATGATTTGTATCATAAAAATGATTTGACCTCTCAACAAGAGAGATGAATTGAGAGATTAAAGAGTTTAATATAAAGGGTTTTCACCACATAGAAGGTAAAGTTAACAAGGTAGCCGATGCTCTCTCTATAGAGGTGTAGTAATAGGAGTACCAACTAGAGCACAAAAGAGGAACAAAGAACATAACCAAAATATTGAAGACCCCCATCAAAATAAAGAAAATAGAGAACGGGATGTGAATTCTCCCGAGAATCAATCAGAATACGGGAGCACGGAGTGGAGGAAGAGAGAGAGAGAGAAAGAGAGAGAGAGAGAGATGAGCGGTGAAGGTGAATATATGTGGGTGGCCGCGGACATGACACTGACTTAGGAGGTTGGGACATAAAAGAAGTCCGAGAGGGACAGAAAAAAGAGGAATGGATGGAAAGAGGGTGAGCAG